>NC_056725.1:862952971-863182671 GCF_019279795.1 Protopterus annectens
CAAAAAATGTCCACTACTATGTTTTCCTGAAGGAAACTACTGTTTTTTTTGTGAAATATTTTTATGTTGGCTAGGAAAATTGATTTTCTGGGACTATCATTCCTAGCCAGAGGAATTTTTTGTGAATGTTTGTATGATAAAACTGTGTAAAAATCTATTTTTGGCACTGTTTTACTATGTTTTTGGAGATTTCTCTGTTGTGGGAAAGGACTCTGTGCTTTTGGGGAACTGCCAGTGTGGTTTCTTACCTCCAGCCACTTTTTTTTTCTTGTGGTAAAGTTTACAGACTCTTCCAGGCTGCACTACCCATATTCAAAGCTTCTTTCTCAGCTGAACCCATGGAACGGTTAGCAGTCTCCTCAGTTTTTCCTTCCCCAGTCTGCAAGAAGAATACTAGCATGTTGTCTTCAGGAGTCAGGCAATTTTTCTGCCTCAGCCAACAATAGATGACTGCTGTGGCCAGACTTGGTTCGTTGCTCATCATTTTCTTCTGATCCCTGTGGTATATCACATACAGCCACTAAGGAGTAGGAGCTAGACAAGTCCAGTGCAGCTGTAGGGATGTCCTTTGTGAAAAAGGGAGAACCACACCCCCCCCCTCTCTCTCTCTCTCGGAGGAAGGGGTGGGTGAAGGTTTATCACCTAGCCAAGATAGGTAGCCTAAGCCCTGGGTTAGTGCATCTGCCTTGGGTTGTTTTTTTTTTTCCTAGGGCATCCCCCAGGAAAAAAGAAAACAGAAAGTTAAAATTTGGGCTTTTCCTGTCTCTGTCTTTATGGACAGGGAAGATTTTGCTGTGATTTGCTAGGAAATTTAATTTTTGCCTTTAGCTTACCACACTGCTCTTCTGGCTGAAGAAGAAAAATAGTTCCCTCTCTTTCTGACAATGTATTTCAGTCAGAAGAGCATGAATTGGAGAGAATGTTCTGTTTCAGGGATTTTTTCTCAAGTGGAACATACTAATTCTTGGAAAAGTTTTGCTTCAGAATTCCCTTTGGAAGACCTATCTTTTCTGACACCCTAACTAAAATGAAAGAGGTGTTTCCTCCTCTTTTCCATTATTCAAAAACCAGTGCAGCTGGCAAGGTGCCAGCAAGCAGTATTTTTAAAAAAGTAATGGCAAAGAGCTTCCAAAAAGAAAGGGAAAAGCTCTCAAAAGTCAAGGATATTCAAAAAAAGTCATAATGACTATTTGCCTTTTCAGCCCCCCCCCATTTGTCTAAAAGTCATTCAACAGGGTTACAAATGGTAATGAACATCCCTTCCTCCTTTTCAGGGATTCCTCCTTTCTGTTTAGGCCAAATATCCTTGTTTCCTGCAGTTGTGGATTAAATGTTATCTGAAGGTATCCTAGAGCCAGTCCCTTCTTGCTAAATGATCAGAGGTTTTATTCAAGGATTTTTTTGGTGCCAAAGAAAGAAGGCACTTAGAGGCCCTTTGCACAACCAGTTCTTTCTCAATCTTCTTGTCAAGGTCCCAGAGTTCAGAATGTTATCCCTCCAGACCCCGTTATCTCTTATTGCAACTTTCATGGTAAATCTAGACTAAAGGATGACTACCATCACATTACCATTATCAAACATTTCAGATGTTTCTTAACATTTTCTGTATCCGGCTGATAGTCAGATCTGATGTTGTCATCTTAATTTTCATTAACCTGTGGTCTCGGTTCTGATCCTCCAACTTGAGATTCCAGAGTTGAGCCCCTCCCTTCTACTAATAGTGTCCTGCTCTCCCACACTACCTCTGATTTTGTTTGCCGTGCATTCGTTCAGCAGCGAGGTTCCTGGGCTCTGAGCTCCTCCATGAATTTCTTCATGTGAAATATTTTGTATACTGTTTTCTTCTGTCTTCCTACTCTATCTTCCTTACCTGTGAGTAGTTTTTCTTCTGCCTTTGAATCCTTTTGTTTCCTCTCTTTAATCAGGTTTCTCTCACCATAGTTTTCTGTCCCACTTTCCAGTTTAAAAAAAAGCCTTTTTTCTTTGTCTGTTGACCCCTCATTATGGCTGATCATGAAACCCCTTGGTTTCGACAAATGCACTTCCTATGGGCATAAGATCCTACTGTCTGCCCACAAAGAGGGTGTGTACTGCTTTGAGCCTGCACACCTGGACACCGACTGTGAGGTGTACAAAGGGTTCCACCCTAGGGCTTTGGCGGATAGGTGGAGCAAACTTATCCTTAAGGGTTTGCTCCCTCCTTCCTCCTCTTTGGGTGTTCCTTCCACTACGGGGGCTCAGTTTCCCTCCAGAAAGTCCCAGGAGGTCAGAGAGAGCAGGAAACACTCACCCACAAGTTCCTCCTCAGACCTGCCCAAGAAGGTTCCGAGAGTCTCTCATCCGAGCGTTTCTCATCTGGGGTCCTTGGCTCTTATCTTCTCCCCTCTGCCTCATCATCTTTTGTAGCTTTGGGGCCTAGTGTAACTTCTCTGACAGTTCTGGCTTCTGTTTTGGCTCGCAGGTTGGTGCCAACTGCACTGTCTAGGTCTCCCTCTCACCCAGGAGATCGCCAAGACCCCCCTTCTCCGCTTCCTCCATTTCTTCCCAAAGCTTTACCTCCAAGTACATGGGCAGACTGATGAGGCAGTTCTTCGAGGCCTAGATCCAGATGGGGCTTGTGATCGTTGCATCCACATCTAGATCCATGAGGGTTTTCCTGTTCTGTCCAGTCCTTTGGTGTTGGAATTCTTGGTTCCGTTGGTCTTTAGCTCCGGGGTGTCAGAGCTGATCAAGATTCCTATGTCACCTCTGACTGTTTCCTTGACCTGCTTGGCCCCAACCGCGTTGGTTCCAAGTGTGTCTTGGAGCCGCAGCTTCGAGGTCAGTTCCAGGGGTTGACGTACACTTGGAAGTTTTCAGAGCCGTCTCTCTACCTTGGGGACAGCTCAGCCTCGACTCCCCCTTCAGAGCGGGAGGCTTGGGCCCTGAGGGAGGCATCTGCTTTGATGGCTTCAGCCCTGAAAGGACTGCTTTCGGATGGTTGGAGCCCTTCTGCTTTCGAGGTAGTGGAGAGGCTTCTTTCCCACCCTGGGAGAGCCATAGGCCCATGCCTCCTCAAAATCTCCTTGTCTCCATTCTGGTCTGGTGCCTGAGATCTCAAGTGTGCCACGTGAAGAGCCAGGCCTGGAAGGCCTCCACAACCTCCCTTCTGTGGATCCCGACAGTCTTCCAACACCTTTCCGAAGCATCCTACCGAGGAGGTCTCCTGGAAGAGGTTGTGTAAGGGGAGGCACATGGATTCCCCCTGAGGAATCTCTCACCACCAACACGATTTCGAGGAAGGAGAAGGGTCCCTCAAGTTGCCACCTGATGAAGTCTCCTTTGGAAGCATTCTAGAAATCCTATGCCAGAGAGGTGGCTGGTCTGCCCAAAACCCTTCCCTGGAGGAATTGGTTCTGTGGGAGGCTTTTGGATCTGGCCCATCTACTATCTGGGTGTTTATCTGTACAGACCCACTAATCGAGCTAGTGTCGACTAGGGCATGGAAGGAGCCGGCTATGGTAGAGCCTGATGTTCTTCATCTCATATTGCTGCAGTCCTGACTATTGACTATAGGGTAGTCCGCTGTCCCAGTCGGCCCGAATACCAAAGTATAAGGCTGACGTCGGTCAAAGGCGCATTAGACTGACGTCAGGACGTCAGAGTACAAATGCGCATGACCGACGTCATTTCTTCAGTCTTTTTTGCCGCATGGTCCGATGCAGAAGCAGTTTTGCGAGTGCAGGTTGGCGTTCTGAGATTTTCCGAAGTCGGAGTTTCAGACCGAATCCAAGTTGGCTAAGTACCCCGTTGGGGAATATTTTGGTTTTTTCTTGCCTCAGTATTTTACCGGATGTCAGAAAAAGTGAATAACTGTATTTCTTGTGGGAAACAGATACCTCATAGGGATTACCATACCTTGTGTATACCTTGCTTAGGGCCTGAGCACGACGTTGTTGGCTGTCGCTCTTGTGCTAGATTTAACAAACGCACTATTAAGAGGAGATTAGATTGTGCCAGGTTAGTTTTTGGGAAGCGGTGTAATTATAAAATGCCGTCGGATGCTCCGACGCCCGCTTCGTCAAAAAGCGCAGGGACAACACAGCTAAGCCTAGGCTGGAAGAACCGTCCGTACCGGACGTCGGTTCTTTAGAGGGCTCGGTGGAGCCAGAGGTTCAGCCAGAAATTTCTTTGGAACCCCAGGGAGAGACTTTATTGCTGCAAGATGTGACCTCTCAGGAGGTAGGCCAGGCGGAAGGGGCTTCTCAGGTAGCTGTTCTTCCCTCCCTTCCTAAGGTGGTTAGGCCCTCCCCTGCTGTTTCCAAGGCTTCTCCCAGGGGCAGGCCAGGTTTTGTTTCAGGTGTTACCCCTAGTTCTTCAGGGTCTGTACCTAAGAAGCATATGCTTAAGATGGCAGAAGATCTGATTACAATGATTAGAGGTTCTATGCCCCCTCCTGATAAGAGGCCTAGGGTGGAACCTGAGCTTGGAAGTTTTGAACAGTATTCGGATGCTTCTGAGTCTTCGGCTGAAGACTTGCAGGAGTATTCTCCTTACTCTGATTCTGATGTAGATGATTCTACTCCTTCTGCTTCTCCTCCTGAGGATTTTTCTTTTTCAGAAACTCTTCATTCTATGAGGGAGCATTTTAAATGGGAAGGTCAGGATTTCTCTGATTCCAGGAAAAGGCTTAGAGAATTTTTATTTCTACCCCAGCATAGGCCTTTAGCTATTCCTCCTGTTCTGAATGTGGTGGAAGATGTTTTTGCAGAGGCTTCTCTGAATCCTGATTCTTTGCCCCCTGCTCCAGTTAAACCGGATAGATATTATAGGGTGCCTGAAGCTCATAAGTATCTTTTTAAGAGTCCTAGGGCAGACCCAGAAACTGTTTCTCAGGGGCCTAAAGGTGTTAAAGCTTCTGTTGTTAAAAATCCTGTTCCTCCAGATAAAGAGGCAAGGGCTTTGGATAGATGGGGAAAGAAAGTGTATACTTCTTCCACTTTAGCCATGAGGGCTTTGAATTGCCAGTTTCACATGTTGAAGTACCAAAATTATCTCCTTTCACAATTAAAGTCTAAGGTAGATGCTCTGGCGGAAAGTATTGAGTGTAAAGAGTTGCAGGATTTGGTTCATGTTTCTGAACAGGTGGGTAAGCATTCTTTGCAATGTGGTTTTGATGCTGTACAGGCCTCTTCGAGGGTGGCTGCCACGGGTTCGGTTCTTCGCAGGCACGCCTGGCTGAGGGATCAGAATTTGGCTGAGCATGTTAAGACAAGGATTTTAGATGCTCCTTTACAATCTGATGTGTTGTTTGGTTCGCCTGTGGAAGCAGTTCTAAAGAAAATGGAAGACAAGGCTAAGTCTATGCAGACTGTTAAAGATTTTTTGCAGGTTCAGCCTCCGAAGTTTAGTAGAAATTGGCCTACTAAGGGGTGGACATATCCTGCTTATGATTCCCAGTCTAGGGGTAGGTCTAGACGTGGTAGGGGCAGAGCTCAGGGTTCTTTTAGGCCTAGAACAGGGAGTTCACCTGCTCAGTCTTCTGGTGAGGGCAGGGGTCAGTCCTTTCGTAAGCAGACCCAATGACCTGCCTTTTCAGCTGCCAGATTCTTCTCGTCTGGCAGCACCTTTGGGAGGAAGGTTGGCACTTTTCAGAGAAAACTGGAGTTTAATTACCCAAGACAGATGGGTATTGGATATCATTTACCACGGTTACAGGTTTTATTTCCATACCTTGCCTCCTTTCAAAGGCATACCAGACATTCCTCCTCAACAAAGAAAAGAGGCGCACAAACAAATTTCTCTGTTGCTACAAATAGGGGCCATTCAACCGGTTCCGGTGCCAGAAAGGGGCCTAGGTTTTTATTCACGCCTGTTCCTAGTACCAAAAAAGGGGAACACGTGGAGACCAATTTTGGATTTATCTATCCTCAACACTTATCTGGACATTCCCAAGTTCAAAATGTTGACGTTACAACAGCTTTTACCTCTGCTGGGCAAAGATCACTGGATGGTAACTTTGGATCTCAAGGAAGCTTACCTTCATGTTCCTATCAGACTGATTTGCAGGAAGTATCTGCGTTTTCGAGCTGGAAATTTTCATTATCAGTTCTCTGCATTGCCCTTTGGCTTATCTACTGCCCAGAGTATTCACAAAGTTCTGGCTCCAGTGATAGCTTTCTTCAGGCTAAAAGGAATACAAATCTATCCTTATTTGGACGACTGCCTGATTCTGGCTCAAGAAAGGGACGTGCTTCTTCAGCATTTGGAATATGTGATAGCAGTGCTAAGATGCCTAGGGTATTCTGTGAACGAAATAAAGTCCAGTCTAGTACCCTCTCAAGACATGTGCTTTCTGGGTGTGAGACTGAATACAGCAACCCAGATGGCCTTTTAACCCCGGACAAACAAAAGAATCTTTCTTTACTTCCATCAACTATCCCATCAGTCCGGGCTGACTGCAAGGACAGTCCTTCAAGCCTTAGGGTTCATGGCATCTTGTATTCTGGTGCTTCCCAATGCCAAACTGCATATGAGGAAGCTGCAATGGTATCTAAAAATTTATGGACACAGCACTGCCAGGATTTGGACACTGTCATTCCAATAATACCTTGCATTCAAAGGAATTTTTGTGGTGGGCTCAGGAATGTCACCTAAACAAGGGACTCTCTGTGACCCGGCCAGAGGCGAGTCAGATTTTAACGACAGATGCCTCAGACACAGCTTGGGAGCTCATCTGAATGGAAAGTGGATACAAGACAAGTGGCCTGCCAGACTACAGCATCTACATATCAACATGAAGGAGATGTTAGCAGTCCAGTTTGCATTAATGGCCTTCAAGGATTTACTTCTTCCAGGACAGGTGTTGATTCTGACAGACAACACAACTGTCATGTGGTACATCAACAAGCAAGGGGAACACATTCTTATCCTCTATGCAGGCAAGCAATGATTTTGTGGGAGACTGCTCTCAGTTTGCAACTGAATCTTCAAGCAAGGTTTCTGCCAGGAGCACAGAACTCCTTAGCAGATGTGTTAAGCAGGCAAATCATGGATCCCCACGAGTGGAAACTGGATCTTCATGTATTTCAGACATTGACAGTGACCTGGGGAACTCCAGACATAGATCTGTTCGCTTCTCCACTAAACCACCAGCTGCCAAAGTTTTGCACGAAAAGGTTTCATCACACAGCCTGGAAAGTGGATGCTCTTTCTTTCAGTTGGAAAAATCTTCATGTGTATGCCTTTCCTCCTCTGCCTCTCCTCCCAAAGGTACTCCTGAAGGTCAGACAAGACAAGCCAAGGATGATTTTAATAGCTCCAGATTGGCCTCGGCAGCATTGGTACCCATTGCTGAGGAGTCTGGTAAGGAAGCCTCCTTGGCCCTTACCTTTGATTCCACACCTATTGTCTCAGAAGGACGGGCATCTACTCAATGTCAAGCTTCACTCTCTTCATCTAACAGCCTGGCATATTCTGTTTTGAACCATAGCAGGTCTCAGCTTCCTCAACAAGTTTTGAATGTGATTATGGAAGCCAGACGACCTAGTACAAGGAAAGTGTACGAGGAAAATGGAAGAGATTTTTATTTTGGTGTGCAGCAAAGGATTTGGATGTTTCTGAGCCAAATTTGAGTGTGGCTCTTCAATATCTTACTGAGTTATTGGACAAAGGTTTGTCTTTTTCTTCCATTAAGATTCATGCTGCAGCAATTTCAGCTCACTATGATTGTGACCCACCATTGTTTTCTCACCCTTTGTTCAAGCAATTTCTTAGAGGGGCAAAGAATATAAGACCCCCACGTAGAGCTCCTACTCCTGCTTGGGACCTCAATTTTGTGTTGGAGAAACTCACTCTACAACCTTTTGAGCCTGCAGCTACTGCTGAGTTGAAATATTTGTCATGGAAGACTGCATTTTTGTTGGCCATTACCTCTGCAAGAAGGGTGTCTGAATTGCAGGCCCTTATGGCAGTTGAGCCTTTTTTGATTTTCCATAAGGATAGGGTATCTTTACGTACTAATCCTTCCTTTATGCCTAAAGTGGTTTCTAGTGTGGCTTTAAACCAGACTATTCATTTGCCTACTTTTTATGCAGATCCCCAAAATAAGGGTGAAAAGATTTTGCATACTTTAGATGTACACAGGCAGTTGCGTTATTATTTAAGCAGGACTAAGGATTTCAGGCAGTCTCAGCAGTTGTTTGTTTCTTTTGCTTTGAGTTCTCAGGGCAAGCCTGTGTCAAAACAAACTATTTCTAAGTGGATTGGGTTTTGCATTACTTTCTGTTACTCCCATCATGGCAAAGAGATTCCAGCCGGGATTAGGCCTCATTCCACTAGGGCTACTGCCACTTCAACAGCATTTCTAAGGGGGGTGGCAACTAAGGATATTTTAGAGGCAGCTACTTGGAGTTCAGTACATACATTCTCTAGGCATTACCACCTTCCTCTCTACTCTAAATCTAGGGCTGGTTTTGCCACTGCTATTTTACAGGGCATGTTGTCAGCTCCTGCTTCTCTGTGATTTGCCATCCTCCCTTACCTCTGCTTTGGGATTCTACCCAATAGTCAGGACTGCAGCAATGTGAGATGAAGAACATAGTACAGTTTTGTACCTACCATAAATGTAGATGTTCGAAGATCCACATTGCTGCAGTCCAATTTTCCCTCCCTCCTTCCCCTCTGTGTTTAGGGGTGGTTGTGTGGGTGGGATTGTTGTACCTTTCTTACTTTGTATATATTGTATATATATTTGGTACAGGGGTGTTTGGTGTGTTGTTGTTTTTTGGTTTGGCCTTATTTTTTTAGGGTCTTCTGACATCTGGGGCAAGAAAAGACTGAAGAAATGACGTCGGTCATGCGCATTTGTACTCTGACGTCCTGACGTCAGTCTAATGCGCCTTTGACCGACGTCAGCCTTATACTTTGGTATTCGGGCCGACTGGGACAGCGGACTACCCTATAGTCAATAGTCAGGACTGCAGCAATGTGGATCTTCGAACATCTACATTTATGGTAGGTACAAAACTGTACTTTCCAAGTGGGTGGACAAGATTTTTGAGTGCCCCTTTAGACAAGAACTTTTGGACCAAGGGCATCTCACACAAGAGTGCTCTTCTTTCCAACCTCCCAACAGAGAATCATGAGCACTGGACAGATTTGGGAAAAGGGTTTATGCCTGCTCCACATTTACCTGAAGACCATTAAACTACTTATTGCAGTTCACAAGGTTACAAAGGGATCTGGTGAAGGAACTTTTTAGCCCATCCCCTGAGTCCATGTCTGCTGAGGAACAGAAGACCTTTTTCTCCAGACTGGCCACCCTTCAATCCCTGGCTAAAGCATCAGTGAGGCTGATATCCCCCTCTGCAGAGGGTACGTCAAGGGTGGCCAGTTACAGCATTGCCATAAGGCACCATGCCTGGATGAGGCTGTGTGACTTTGTGGAGCCCTTCAAATGGTCTTTTGTCAACTCCCTGTTTGATGGCTCCACCTGTCTGGGCTATGTTTTTTGACAGACTCTCCCGTAGCGAAATGTATTGAAAGATCCTGTCTGCTGTCAGGATCTGTTTTTCTACCCCACATAGGGTCTTTTCCAGGAACCAGCTTGGGAGTAAAAAGATGTGGTTTTTGTAAGTCACAAGGTCCTTTTCAAGATGCGCAGGGAGATTTTTTCCCCCCAGGGTCAGAGGGGGGAACAACCAGAACAGAAGATGCAGTTCACCTGGTCGAGGGGTTCCCGCAAAACCAAGGGCCATGGGAAACTTTCTCGGACCGACCCTTCCAGCGCTCCTGAACCAGCACTCCTGAATGGTTGCCCGGCTGCCTTCCTATGGAGGCAGTTGGAGGGGGCGCTTCTCCCTGCACCTAGCAGCTTGGAGGCCATCACAAATGATCGCTGGGGGCTAAGGATCATATCCAAGGGATACTACATTCCCTTTTTAGAAACTCCCAAACAAAAAAATTGCCTCCCCTATGTTCCACCCTGTCAGAGGGAGGATGTGGTTTTAGAAATCAAAAACTACTAGACAAGAGTCATCCAAAAGGTCCCCCCAATCAAATTGGATTAGGTGTTTACTCCAGATTCTTTTTAGTGCCCAGAGAAACAGGAAACTTGCGCCCAATTTTGGACTTGACCACCTTGAATACGTCGGTGAAGCACACAAAGTTCAGGATGGTCATGATTCATTCCATCTTACCTCTTCTGTGAGTGAATGATTGGATGTGCTCTGTAGACCTGAAGGACACGTACTACCACATAAAGGTAGACAGACACTCCAAGCAGTATCTACAATTCAGACTGGAAACCAGTCACTACTAATTCGTATCACTCCCATTTGGCCTCACCACAATCCCCAGGGTGTTCACCAAATGTTTGGCAGTGGTGGCAGCTCACCTCAGGCTGCAGGTTTCCAGATTTTTCCTTATCTGGATGACTGGCTTCTGACTGCTTCAACCAAGCATCTACTGGTCCAGGCCAGGGACTGTCTTCTGCATCTTGCTCCACTCCTAGAAATCACAATCAATATTCAGAAATCTCAGCTGCAGCCAGTTCAGGCTGTATATTTCATTGGTGCACGTCTGGACACAAGGGTATCCCAGGCCTGTGAATACGGAGAGGATTGGAAATTTAAGACTTCAGGTCAGCCAGATTCTGTTTGTCGCAATCCCTCAGGTTAGCTTGATTCTCTGGCATTGGGTTCTGTGGCAGCCACCATAACTCACCTACCTACTGTGTATTTGCACATGCATATCCTGCAATTGGCGTTAGCAGTCCAATGGTCCCTTCACAGGAATCCCTTGAGTTTCCCCATCAAACACTCCCCGAGTATGCAAGGATTCTCTGCTTTGGTGGCTTCACTCTGTAAACGTTTCTCAAGGATGGCCATTCATCCTCCCTTACCCAAATGCCACAATGACCACAGATGCTTCCCAGTTGGGGTTGGGGGGGCATTGTCTAGGTCAGACAGTTCAAGGCATGTGGACGCTCTAGGAGACCAACTTGCAGGTCAGTGTACTGGAGATGAGGGCAGTTCTTCTAGCTTTGCAAGATCTTCACAGCTTTCTACCTCCAGGGACTATTGTGACTCAGACAGACAAATATGTCTGTGGTTTGGTACTTCAACAAATGGGGAACCAGGTCCTACCCCCTATGTCGGAAAGCAGTGAGGGTGTGGCAGTGGGCGATCTCTTCCCACTACTTTCTGATAATAACGCACTTTCTGGGAGAGTCCAACATATTAGTGGACAGGCTCAGCAGAGTGTTACTGATTCTTCATGAGTGGTCTTTGAATCAATTCACAGCAGATTTGATCTTTTGGAAATGGAGTCACCCTTGCCGCAGTCTGTTTGCATCCTCTCTCAACAACAAATGCGGCAGGTACTTTGCCTTGATCCCACCTCAGGGATAGTCACCCAGAGATGCTCTAGTCCATGCTTGGCCTCCCGGTCTTCTCTATGCCTTCCCTCCTCTGCCATTAATTCCCAAGTTTTTACAGAAGGCTCTCAGGTTGAAGAGCAAGGTAATCCCCATTGCCCCCTTCTGATCCCAACAAACCTGGTTTGCTTTCTTTGGTCTCACCTGATATGACCGCCATTGAGGTTGGAGCTGATTCCGGAACTTCTTGCTTACCTGTCAGGGCATCCCCATCCATACCTTCAGGGTTTGAAGCTAACAGCATGGTTTCTGCCATTCCAATGATGGCAAGATGTCCCAAGCTTTCTTCCCCTGTCCAAAGAATTCTGATCTCCTCCCTTAGGTCTTTAACCCACAGGATTTATAAAAGTAAATAGAAGAGGTTCTCCATTTGGCCACAGTAGAAACAGGTAGACCCTTTCATGCCTGTTATTGTGGTTGTTTTGGATTTTTGGCATCCCTCTTCCAGGATGGCACTAGCTACTCCACCGTTAAGGTCCGGTGCTCAGCTATTTCCTACTTTCATTCTGGACTAGATTCTTCCCCCATGGTGTCATCTAAACTTTGTAAAGTTTTCCTTAGAGGCACCTTTTTGCTTCTCTCACCGATTAAAGACCCTGCCACTCCATGGGACCTGACTATGGTTCTACAAGCATTGGTTCATCCTCCCTTTGAGCCAGTGGCTGCAGTTGACTTAAAATGTCTGTCTTGGAAGACCATTTTTCTAGTGGCAGTCACCTCCAATAAAAGAGTTTCCGGACTTCAAGCTCTTTCTTCTAAATTCCTGTACTTTATCTTTTGCAAAGTCAGGGTAACCTTATGTACGAATCCATCCTTTTTGCTTAAGGTAACCAAGGAGGGGGGCATTAATCAGTCTGTCAGTCTTCTGTCTTTTTCTCTAATTATCAAGATAAAGGAGAGTACACCCTTCATTTGCTGAATGTATGTAGGCAATTACTTTTCTAAATCTGAGCAGTTTGTATCCTTCACTGAGGAAAAGAAAGGAAAATCGACTACGAAGGTTACTCTGTCTAGATGGTTGAGAGACTGTATTTCCTTTGCCTATTTGGCCAGAAACATACTTTTACCAGGACCTGTAAAAGCTCATTCTACAAGGTCTGCCTTTGGTCCAGGGTTTCAATTGAAAATATTTGTGCTGCAGCTACCTGGTCAAATCCTGTTATGTTTGTTTCGCATTATAAGTTGGATATTATATGCAGAAGCAGGAGTGCCTTTGGCTCTGCCATACTCCGGAATATCCTTCCATGAAAGTCACCTGGGTTTTTCAGTAGCTGGGGACTCTGTCCCACAGTTTAATGAAAATAAAGATGGACAAGATCAGATAAAGAAGTTATGTTCTTACCATAATATTCCATCTGTGCTGTCCATCTTCATTTTTCGTTAATCGTCCCTCCCGCCTTCCCCTTCCAGTCTTTGCAGGGCTGGCCTTAGCTGAAATGGCGCCCTAGGCGAAGTAGTGCTGTGGCGCCCCTTAAGCCTCACCCACACCATACTCCTGAAGCATCCCTATTTGGGCCACACCCACAGGAAGGTCACTCCCCAGGAAAGCTAATCCAGTAATTTCCTTCAGTTATTTAAATGCATAGAAGAAAAGATATCTCAACACACTTATTAGCTAAGCTGCTACACAAACTGACTAAGGGCTCTAGGTGCAAATGAGTTAGCTACCTTTGTGTACATATTCCTACTTTAAATACCAGAGCTAGATCATGCCCCTCCTGCAGCATCCCCCTACCCCCAGCCATTCCAGTGTTCCATTACTTGGCTGTTTCTCACCAGTTGCCATAAACACTGTTCAAACCTATCAGTGTGCATATTGCAGGTATTGAAATAAAATAGCATAAACACAGATAGCAATTTGCTAAACAGTCTCACAATGAAAACAGACTTACATGAGCTGTAAACTTCTCTGCCATTGAAACCTGCATTCATTGAAACAGGCATGAAAACCCACATCCGTAAAAAATGTATCTTGCCACTGGAGGATTAAGTTTACCTTTGGACTATTTTTAAACCACAGGCTCCTTGCTCACATTTTTAGGGCCTTACATACATGCATTTGTTCTTTGATTCACCTTCCTGATTATATTCCTTGTATAATACAGCACCACTTGTCAGAATGTATTTTAAATTTGTAGTTTTAAACATTCTTTTAATAAACAATGAAACAAGATATATGAACAAATAATGACAAAACGACCTATTTCATAAAAGTTCAACATAAAAGTGCACTCGGACTTCTGTCATTACAATCCAATATGACTCAATATGCACAATCTCTGCAAAAGTAAAATCATCAGAATAATTCCACATTAAAGAAACCTATAACTAATGAAGAGGTTGCTACTGGCAAACAACTTTTACATATCAATGTTTCATCTACAAATTCAGTGCCTGCTGCCCTTGAAGAATCAATTGCTTACATTACAATGAAGAAAAAAATTGGTAAGCTGGTAATATTGCAACAGGAAATGACTGAGAAACCGACAACACTTCATAGTTACTAGGCATCATATACAAAGGAGGGCACCCTTAAAATGCACCAAATAATCTACAACTAGGGGCATGACATACCATGCATCCATACCTCTCAACCTCTTAGCACAAGAAATCTGAACAACATGCTGCATACAATCAGGGCAGAGCATCATGAAGTACAGGATAAAGGCTCCGACTTGTTAATAAGCTGCTTCTTATATCCAACAAAGTGTCCATTTCCATCCATCTCCATTTTCCTGCTGTGCAACTTTCTGCAAGTCATTAAGAAGAGTACTCCTGAGGCACCCCTGAAAAGGGACACTTGGGCACTTGTTAACCAGGTAAGCCAAATGGACACAAATATATAAAATAAAGAAATGCTGCCATGGCCTATAAAGGCATTAATCAACAAAACACTCATAATACTTCTATTAACCAGTTAACTGCGTCCATCTATCTTTATAAAGAACGTTGTCAGACACCAGCTTCTCTCTTTGTTTACAGCAGGATCTTATTTGGTGTCAACAAAAAAGGGGTCCTTTCAGCCCTTCAAATTGGCCAACAAAAAGATTCACAGAGGGGCAAATACAGACATCCAAGGGGTGCAGAGGTCAGTCACAAGGCCCTTACAAACCTCGCCAATGGGGTACTGCTACCCAGGAAGAAGGAGAAGACAGGCCCCAAGCTAACAGAAGACAAACACAGTGACTCAATCCTCAAACTACCAAGCAAATCTCTCCTGGCAGCTCCCTTGATAGGAAAATTAGCATTTTTTTGCAGACAACTGGCACATCATCACAAAAGACAAATGGGTCCTAAACATTGTCTCTCAAGTATACAGATTCCACTTTCATACTTTACCAAGGATAAAAGGAATGCCAAACCTGCCACCAAATCAATGGGCAGAGGCACAAAAACAAATTACAGCTCTCATGGACGAGAGCCATTCAACAGGTACCTACACAGGAGCAAGGACAAGGTTTTTACTCAAGACTCTTTCTAGTCCCAAGAAAGGACAAAGCATGGAGACCCATTCTGGATCTTTCAATTCTGAACACCTATCTGCAAGTACCAAAATTCAAGATGCTAACACTACAGCAGCTTCTTCCCATGCTGGGCAAGAATGCTTGGCTAGTAACATTGGTCCTCAAGGAGGCATACCTGCATGTCCCTATCAGACAAAATTGCAGAAGATACCTCTGCTTCATTGCAGGTTCAACGCATTATGAATTCTCTGCACTGCCCTTTGGCTTATCTACTGTGCCCAGGGTCTTCACAAAATGCCTGGCACCAGTAATTGCATACTGCAGACAAAGAGGAATTCAAATATACCCATACCTGGATGACTGCCTTATTCAAGCAGAAAGCAAGGACATTCTTTTAAAGCATCTGGCATTCATCAAACACCTTCTAAGTTGCGTAGGGTACACAGTAAATGAAAAGAAATCAAAACTAGTGCCCTCACAAACATAATATTCCTGGGTGCCAGCTTGAATACAACGGCCCAGATGGCTTATCTCACGCCAGACAAGCAACAACAGCTGACTCAATATTACAAAATAATGGCAACAAAGACCCAACTCCCTGCAAGAAAAATTCTGCAGGCCTTGGGATTCATGGCATCTTGCATACTACTAATACCATTTGCAAAACTGCATATGAGGAAATTACAATGGTACCTAAAAAGCGTATGGACTTAGCACAGCCACAGCTTGGAAACAATGATACCACTCATTCCCTGCCTTCAACAGGAGTTTCTATGGTGGGCACAGGCATGTCACCTCAACAAGGGTCAGCCTTTCACCTTACCCACAGCCAGGCAAACTATGACAACAGATGCATCGGACTATGCCTGGGGAGCACACATGGCAGGACAGTGCATTCAGGGCAAATGGACTACAGATCAGAGGCATCTGCATATCAATCAAAAAGAAATGCTGTAGCAGTACAGAATGCCCTAACAGCTTTCAAGGACCTCTTACACCCAGGACAACTTATAATAAAGATGGACAATACCACAGTAATGTGGTACATAAACAAGCAAGGGGGCTCACATTCCTACCCTATATGCAGGCAAGCAATGACCTTGTGGAACACTGCACTGTCTTATCAGGTTCAATTACAATTACAATTCCTGCCAGGAAAGAAAAACACATTGGCAGACGACCTAAGCAGAAACATCATGGATCCACACGAGTGGAAACTAGATCCACAAGTATTTGCAGTGATAGCTCAAAAATGGGGACACCCAGCCATAGATCTGTTTGCAAGCCCCCAAAACTACCAACTTCAAAAATTTTGCACACGGACATTCCATCCACAAGCTTGGAAAGTGGACGCCCTCTCATTCAGTTGGAAAACATTAACAGTGTATGCCTTTCCTCCAATGCCTCTTCTAGCAAAGGTACTGCTGAAAGTCAGATTAGAGAGGCCACAAATGATACTCATTGCACCAGACTGGCCACGCCAGCATTGGTATCCAATTCTAAGGAACATGGCCCATAGCCCACCATGGATTTTACCACAAATTCCTCACCTGCTCACTCAGCGAGACAATCAGATTCTACACAGCCAGCTCAAGACTTTAAACCTGGCTGCATGGCTAATTACCTAAACAACCAGCCAACACCTCTAGCCAAAGCTGTTATGGATGTCATTCTGGAGGCTAGGAGGCCCAGCACCAAGAAAACCTATTCAGACAAATGGAAAAGATTTTGCGCCCGGAACCAGGCTAAAGGCCAAAATCCCCTTGATCCATTCCTCAGATTCTACAATATTTAACTGAGATGTTGCACAAAGGGCTTTCCTTTTCATCTATTAAGATCCACGCCTCAGCAATTTCAGCTCATTACAACACGGATCCTCCTTTATTCTCACATCCACTCCTAAGACAGTACCTGAGAGGGGCTAAAAGCATAAGACCGCCAAGGAGAGCACCAACACCTACTTGGGATCTCAACTTTGTTCTGGAAAAGCTTACACTGCCGCCCTTTGAACCAGCTTTTTCAGCTGATTTAAAATTTCTTTCATGGAATACTGCCCTGCTACTAGCAATAACCTCAGCTAGAAGAGTCTCCGAGCTACAGGCACTAATGGCAGTGGAGCCTTTCCTCATTTTTTATCAAGACAGAGTCTCTCTGCGAACTAACCCTTCCTTCATGCCAAAGGTGGTATCCAGTGTGGCCCTAAACCAAACCATTCATTTGCCCACCTTTTTCCTGAATCCCCAGAACAAAGGAGAAAGACTCCTGCACTCTTTGGACATTCACAGACAATTACTTTACTACTTGGATAAAACTAAGGCTTTCAGAAAAACTGACCAGCTCTTTGTAGCCTATGCTACAGGATCACAAGGAAAAGCTATCTCAAAACAGACTATTTCTAAATGGATAGGGCATTGCATACGTTTCTGCTACACGCATCATGGGAAACTGGTACCTGCTAACATTGGGTCCCACTCTACCAGGGTTACAGCTACATCAGCAGCCTTTCTCAGGGGAGTGCCAACCAATGATATTCTGGACGTTGCAACTTGGAGTTCAGTGCACACCTTCACCAAACACTATCACTTACCTCTATATTCTAAGACTAGAGCTGGTTTTGCCACTGCAGTTTTACAGGGCCTACTAGCTTCTTCTAACCCTGTTTAACTCCACCTCCCATCCTTAGCTTTGGGATTCAACCCAAGTGTGATGACTGCAGCAGGGTAACACGATGAACATAGTACAGTTGTGTACCTACCATAAATGTAGATGTTCGAGTGTTCACCCTGCTGCAGTCCAGGTTACCCTCCCTCCATCCCCTCTGAACTAGCTGAACTTATTTATACCACTCTATCCTATACAACCTCTGTGGTGTATTTGCTTGTGCCTAAAGGTATTGTTTTATTTTTGTCTAGCTATATATATATCTATATATATATATATATATATATATATATATATATATATATATATATATTGCCTACCTATTGGGGGCACCTGACATCTGGGGCAAGAAAAACTGAAGAAAATGGCGTTGGATGCCTCTTATATACCCCTGGCGCACTGACGTCAGGGAAGAAGCGACAGCAACCGACGCTGGACCAAGACTTTGGAATTCAGGCCGACTGCGGAACTGCCTGACGGCAGGATAACCCAAGTGTGATGACTGCAGCAGGGTGAACACTCGAACATCTACATTTATGGTAATTACAAAACTGTACTTTACAAATGGTAATGAACATCCCTTCCTCCTTTTCAGGGATTCCTCCTTTCTGTTTAGGCCAAATATCCTTGTTTCCTGCAGTTGTGGAATAAATGTTATCTGAAGGTATCCTAGAGCCAGTCCCTTCTTGCTAAATGGTCAGAGGTTTTATTCAAGGATTTTTTTGGTGCCAAAGAAAGAAGGAGCTTAGAGGCCCTTTGCACAACCAGTTCTTTCTCAATCTTCTTGTCAAGGTCCCAAAGTTCAGAATGTTATCCCTCCAGACCCCGTTATCTCTTATTGCAACTTTCATGGTAAATCTAGACTAAAGGATGACTACCATCACACTACCATTATCAAACATTTCAGATGTTTCTTAACATTTTCTGTATCCGGCTGATAGTCAGATCTGATGTTGTCATCTTCATTTTCATTAACCTGTGGTCTCGGTTCTGATCCTCCAACTTGAGATTCCAGAGTTGAGCCCCTCCCTTCTACTAATAGTGTCCTGCACCCCCACACTACCTCCGATTTTGATGCCGTGCATTCGTTCAGCAGCGAGGTTCCTGGGCTCTGAGCTCCTCCATGAATTTCTTCATGTGAAATATTTTGTATACTGCTTTCTTCTGTCTTCCTACTCTATCTTCCTTACCTGTGAGTAGTTTTTCTTCTGCCTTTGAATCCTTTTGTTTCCTCTCTTTAATTGGGTTTCTCTCACCATAGTTTTCTCTCCCTCTTTCCAGTTAAAAAAAAAAGCCTTTTTTCTTTGTCTGTTGACCCCTCATTATGGCTGATCATGAAACCCCTTGGTTTCGACAAATGCACTTCCTATGGGCATAAGATCCCACTGTCTGCCCACAAAGAGGGTGTGTACTGCTTTGAGCCTGCACACCTGGACACCGACTGTGAGGTGTACAAAGGGTTCCACCCTAGGGCTTTGGCGGATAGGTGGAGCAAACTTATCCTTAAGGGTTTGCTCTCGCCTTCCTCCTCTTTGGGTGTTCCTTCCACTACAGGGGCTCAGTTCCCCTCCAGAAAGTCCCAGGAGGCCAGAGAGAGCAGGAAACACTCACCCACGAGTTCCTCCTCAGACCTGCCCAAGAAGGTTCCAAGAGTCTCTCAGCCGAGCGTTTCTGATCTGGGGTCCTTGGCTCCTATCTTCTCCCCTCTGCCCCATCATCTTTCGTAGCTTCGGGGCCTAGTGTAACTTCTGTGGCAGTTCTGGCTTCTGTTTTGGCTCGCAGCTTAGTGCCAACTGGACTGTCTAGGTGGTCATCCTCTCACCCAGGAGATCTCCAAGATCTCCCTTCTCCGCTTCCTCCATTTCTTCCCGAAGCTTTACCTCCAAGTACATGGGCAGACTGATGAGGCAGTTCCTCGAGGCCTAGATCCAGATGGGGCTTGTTATCATTGCATCCACATCTGAATCCATGAGGGTTTTCCTGTTCTGACCAGTCCTTTGGTGTTGGAATTCTTGGTTCTGTTGGTCTTTAGCTCCGGGGTGTTAGAGCTGATCAAGATTCCTATGTCACCTCTGACTGTTTCCTCGACCTGCTTGGCCCCAACCACGTTGGTTCCAAGTGTGTCTTGGAGCCACAGCTTCGAGGTTAGTTCCAGGGGTTGACGTACACTTGGAAGTTTTCAGAGCAGTCTCTCTCCCTTGGGGACAGCTCAGCCTCGACTCCCCCTTCAGAGCGGGAGGCTTGGGCCCTGAGGGAGGTATCTGCTTTGATGGCTTCAGCCCTGAAAGGACTGCTCTCGGATGGTTGGAGCCCTTCTGCTTTCGAGGTAGTGGAGAGGGTTCTTTCCCACCCTGGGAGAGCCATAGGCACATGCCTCCTCAAAATCTCCCTGTCTCCATTCTGGTCTGGTGCCTGAGATCTCAAGTGTGCCACGTGAAGAGCCGGGCCTGGAAGGCCTCCACAACCTCCCTTCTGAGGATCCCAACAGTCTTCCAACACCTTTCCGAAGTGTCCTACCGAGGAGGTCTCCTGGAAGAGGTTGTGTAAGGGGAGGCACATGGATTCCCCCTGAGGAATCTCTCACCACCAACACGATTTTGAGGAAGGAGAAGGGTCCCTCAGGTTGCCACCTGATGAAGTCTGTTTTGGAGGCATTCTAGAAATCCTATGCCAGAGTGGTGGCTGGTCTGCCCAAAACCGTTCCCTGGAGGAATTGGTTCTGTGGGAGGCTTTTGGATCCGGCCCATCTACTATCTGGGTGTCTACCTGTACCGACCCACTAATCGAGCTAGTGTCAACTAGGGCATGGAAGGAGCCAGCTATGGTAGAGCCTGTCCCAAGTGGGTAGACAAGATTTTTGAGTGCCCCTTTAGACAAGAACTTTTGGACCAAGGGCATCTCGCACAACAGTGCTCTTCTTTCCAGCCTCCCAACAGAGAATCATGAGCATTGGACAGATTTGGGAAAAGGGTTTATGCCTGCTCCACATTTACCTGAAGACCATTAAACTACTTATTGCAATTTACAAGGTTACAAAGGGATCTGGTGAAGGAACTTTCTAGCCCATCCCCTGAGTCCATGTCTGCTGAGGAACAGAAAACCTTTTTCTCCAGACTGGCCGCCCTTCAATCCCTGGCTAAAGCATCCGTGAGGCTGATATCCCCCTCTGCAGAGGGTACGTCAAGGGTGGCTAGTTACAGCATTGCCATAAGGCACCATGCCTGGATGAGGCTGTGTGACTTTGCGGAGCCCTTCAAACGGTCTTTTATCAACTCCCCCTTTGATGGCTGCACCTGTCTGGGCTTTGTTTTTTCACAGACTCTCCCGTAGCGAAAAGTATTGAAAGATCCTGTCTGCTGTCAGGATCTGTTTTTCTACCCCACAAAGGGTCTTTTCCAGGAACCAGCTTGGGAGTAAAAAGATGTGGTTTTTGTAAGTCACAAGGTCCTTTTCAAGATGCGCAGGGAGATTTTTTCCCCCAGGGTCAGAGGGGGGAACAACCAGAATAGAAGATGCAGTTCACCTGGTCGAGGGGTTGCGCAAAGCCAAGGGTCATGGGAAACTTTCTCGGACCGACCCTTCCAGTGCTTCTGAACCAGCACTCCTGAACGGTTGCCCGGCTGCCTTCCTATGGAGGCATTTGGAGGGGGCGCTTCTCCCTGCACATAGCAGCCTGGAGACCATCACAAATGATCGCTGGAGGCTAAGGATCATATCCAGGGGATACTACATTCCCTTTTTAGAAACTCCCAAACAAAAAAAATTGCCTCCCCTATGTTCCACCCTGTCAGAGGGAGGATGTGGTTTTAGAAATCAAAAACTGCTAGACAAGAGTCATCCAAAAGGTCCCCCCAATCAAATTGGATTAGGTGTTTATTCCAGATTCTTTTTAGTGCCCAGAGAAACAGGAAACTTGCGTCCAATTTTGGACTTGACCACCTTGAATACGTCGGTAAAGCACACGAAGTTCAGGATGGTCATGATTCATTCCATCTTACCTCTTCTGTGAGTGAATGATTGGATGTGCTCTGTAGACCTGAAGGACATGTACTACCACATAAAGGTAGACAGACACTCCAAGCAGTATCTACAATTCAGACTGGAAACCAGTCACTACTAATTCGTATCACTCCCATTTGGCCTCACCACAATCCCCACGGTGTTCACCAAATGTTTGGCAGTGGTGGCAGCTCACCTCAGGCTGCAGGTTTCCAGATTTTTCCTTATCTGGATGACTGGCTTCTGACTGCTTCAACCAAGCATCTACTGGTCCAGGCCAGGGACTTATCTTCTACATCTAGCTCCACTCCTAGAAATCACAATCAATATTCAGAAATCTCAGCTGCAGCCAGTTCAGGCTGTATATTTCATTGGAGCACGTCTGGACACAAGGATATCCCAGGCCTGTCTGAATACGGAGAGGATTGGAAATTTAAGACTTCAGGTCAGCCAGATTCTGTTTGTCGCAACCCCTCAGGTCAGCTTGATTCTCAGGGCATTGGGTTCTGTGATAGCCACCATAACTCACCTACCTACTGTGTATTTGCACATGCATATCCTGCAATTGGCGTTAGCAGTCCAGTGGTCCCTTCACAGGAATCCCTTGAGTTTCCCCATCAAACTTTCTCTGCTTTGGTGGCTTCACTCTGTAAACGTTTCTCAAGGATGGCCATTCATCCTCCCTTCCCCAAATGCCACGGTGACCACAGATGCTTCCCAGATGGGTTTGGGGGGCATTGTTTTGGTCAGACAATTTAAGGCATGTGGATGCTCTAGGAGACCAACTTGCAAGTCAGTGTACTGGAGATGAGGGCAGTTCTTCTAGCTTTGCAAGATCTTCACAGCCTTCTACCTCCAGGGACTATTGCAACTCAGACAGACAGTATGTCTGTGGTTTGGCACTTCAACAAATGGGGAACCAGGTCCTACCCCCTATGTTGGAAAGCAGTGAGGGTGTGGCAGTGGGCGATTTCTACCCACTACTTTCTGATAATAACGCACATTCTGGGAGAGTCCAACATATTAGTGGACAGGCTCAGCAGAGTGTTACTGATTTTTCATGAGTGGTCTTTGAATCAATTCACAGCAGATTTGATCTTTTGGAAATGGAGTCACCCTTGCTGCAGTCTGTTTGCATCCCCTCTCAACAACAAATGCGGCAGGTACTTTGCTTTGATCCCATCTCAGGGATAGTTACCCAGAGGTGCTGTAATCTATGCTTGGCCTCCCGGTCTTCTCTATGCCTTCCCTCCTCTGCCATTAATTCCCAAGTTTTTACAGAAGGCTCTCAGGTTGAAGAGCAAGGTAATCCCCATTGCCCCCTTCTGATCCCAACAAACCTGGTTTGCTTTCTTTGGTCTCACCTGATATGACCGCCGTTGAGGTTGGAGCTGATTCCGGACCTTCTTGCTTACCTGTCAGGGCATCCCCATCCATACCTTCAGGGTTTGAAGTTAACAGCATGGTTTCTGCCATTCCAATGATGGCAAGATGTCCCAGGCTTTCTTCCCCTGTCCAAAAAATTCTGATCTCCTCCCTTAGGTCTTTAACCCGCAGGATTTATAAAAGTAAATGGAAGAGGTTCTCCATTTGGCCACAGTAGAAACAGGTAGACCCTTTCATGCCTGTTATTGTGGTTGTTTTGGATTTTTGGCATCCCTCTTCCAGGATGGCACTAGCTACTCCACCGTTAAGGTCCAGCGCTCAGCTATTTCCTACTTTCATTCTGGACTAGATTCTTCCCCCATGGTGTCATCTAAACTTTGTAAAGTCTTCCTTCGAGGCACCTTTTTGCTTCTCTCACCGATTAAAGACCCTGCCACTCCATGGGACCTGACTATGGTTCTACAAGCATTGGTTCATCCTCCCTTTGAGCCAGTGGCTGCAGTTGACTTAAAATTTCTGTCTTGGAAGACCATTTTTCTAGTGGTAGTCACCTCCGATAAAAGAGTTTCTGGACTTCAAGCTCTTTCTTCTAAATTCCTGTACTTTATCTTTTGCAAAGACAGGGTAACCTTATGTACGAATCCATCCTTTTTGCTTAAGGTAACCAAGGAGGAGGGCATTAATCAGTCTGTCAATCTTCTGTCTTTTTCTCTAATTATCAAGATAAAGGAGAGTGCACCCTTCATTTGCTGGATGTATGTAGGTAATTACTTTTCTAAATCTGAGCAGTTTGTATCCTTCACTGAGGAAAAGAAAGGAAAATTCACTACGAAGGTTACTCTGTCTAGATGGTTGAGAGACTGTATTTCCTTTGCCTTTTTGGCCAGAAACATACTTTTACCCGGTCCTGTAAAAGCTCATTCTACAAGGTCTACCTTTGGTCCAGGGTTTCAGTTGAATATATTTGTGCTGCAGCTACCTGGTCAAATCCTCTTATGTTTGTTTCGCATTATAAGTTGGATATTATATGCAGAAGCAGGAGTGCCTTTGGCTCTGCCATACTCCGGAATCTCCTTCCATGAAAGCCACCTGGGTTTTTCAGTAGCTGGGGACTCTGTCCCACAGTTTAATGAAAATAAAGATGGACAACATCAGATAAAGAAGTTATGTTCTTACCATAATATTCCATCTGTGCTGTCCATCTTCATTTTTCGTTAACCGTCCCTCCCGCTTTCCCCTTCCAGTCTTTGCAGGGCCGGCCTTAGCTGAAATGGCGCCCTAGGCGAAGTAGTGCTGTGGCGCCCCGTAAGCCTCACCCACACCATACTCCTGAAACATCCCTATTTGGGCCACACCCACAGGAAGGTCACTCCCCAGGAAAGCTAATCCAGTCATTTCCTTCAATTATTTAAATGCATAGAAGAAAAGATACCTCAACACACGTATTAGCTAAGCTGCTACACAGACTGGCTAAGGGCTCTAGGTGCAAAAGGGTTAGCTACCTTTGTGTACATATTCCTACTTTAAATACCAGAGCTAGATCATGCCCCTCCTGCAGCAACCCCCTACCCCCAGCCATTCCAGTGTTCCATTACTTGGCTGTTTCTCACCAGTTGTCATAAATACTGTTCAAACCTATCAGTGTGCATATTGCAGGTATTGAAATAAAATAGCATAAACACATTTAGCAATTTGCTAAACAGTCTCACAATGAAAACAGACTTACATGAGCTGTAAACTTCTCTGCCCTTGAAACCTGCATTCATTGAAACTGCATGAAAACCCACATTCATAAAAAATGTATCTTGCCACTGGAGGATTAAGTTTACCTTTGGACTATTTTTAAACCACAGGCTCCTTGCTCACATTTTTAGGGCCTTACATACATGCATTTGTTCTTTGATTCACCTTCCTGATTATATTCCTTGTATAATACAGCACCACTTGTCAGAATGTGTTTTAAATTTGTAGTTTTAAACATTCTTTTAATAAACAATGAACAAGATATATGAACGAATAATGACAAAATGACCTATTTCATAAAAGTTCAACATAAAAGTGCACTCGGCCTTCTGTCATTACAATCCAATATCACTCAATATGCACAATCTCTGCAAAAGTAAAATCATCAGAATAATTCCACATTAAAGAAATCTATAAATAATGAAGAGGTTGCTACTGGCAAACAACTTTTACATATCAATGTTTCATCTACAAATTCAGTGCCTGCTGCCCTTGAAGAATCAATTGCTTACATTATAATGAAGAAAAAAATTGGTAAGCTGGTAATATTGCAACAGGAAAGGACTGAGAAACCGACAACATTTCATAGTTACTAGGCATCTTATACAAAGGAGGGCACCCTTAAAATGCACCAAATAATCTACAACTAGGGGCATGACATACCATGCATCCATACCTCTCAACCTCTTAGCACAAGAAATCTGGACAACATGCTGCATACAATCAGGGCAGAGCATCATGAAGTACAGGATAAAGGTTCCGACTTGTTAATAAGCTGCTTCTTATATCCAACAAAGTGTCCATTTCCATCCATCTCCATTTTCCTACTGTGCAACTTTCTGCAAGTCATTAAGAAGAGTACTCCTGAGTCACCCCTAAAAAGGGACACTTGGGCACTTGTTAACCAGGTAAGCCAAATGGACACAAATATATAAAATAAAGAAATGCTACCATGGCCTATAAAGGCATTAATCAACAAAACACTCATAATACTTTTATTAACCAGTTAACTGCGTCCATCTATCTTTATAAAGGATGTTGTCAGACGTCAGCTTCTTTGTCAGTCATGCTTTGGCAATATCTTATCAACAGCATCTTGCCAAATTTTTTTTGTGATATATCGCTCTATGGAATGCACCTGCTTTCATGGAAAATTGAGCAACACCAACTTAGGAAAGTCTTTACTACCTCCCACCAGTTAAACTCCCTCACAAAAGGGGAAGCATCTCAGAACTCACATTTTTAATAATGTAGATTCTCTAAGACTGTACCAAATCGTGAATTAAAATCTGCTCCAATATTTACAGGAAAATCCACTCAACTAAACACACTGATTTATGATGGTTTTCTGAAAGGATATCAGAAAAGCTTTCGATCTGTGGAAATGCAAAGCATCCCCCCAAGGAAACAAGCATGTGTATTTTAACTATACAATTTCTACCCTACCACACATGTATAAAACAATGGTAGGTGTGTTCAAGTAAATGACACGTGTCTTTCAGTAGATCTTGGCAGACCTGTGGGCGTACTTACAAAGTCATATAAATGAACTATTAAGTATTTTATGCTTTATATTTCTGATCCTTTACATTCATGCTCCAGATTCCCCAATTACTTGTCTACTTTGACAATTTATAACTTTTACTTTCACTCAGAACAGGTCTCCTTTCTTGCACCCTTTAATCTTTTAATTATGCTAAGTTCTTGTTTCTGACTTACCAGCTATTTCAATAAAAACACCATTTAGCTGTTTGTCATTTAAGAATGCATACTCTTTTCTACAGAAGCCAACAAAAAATCATACTGACAATTTCTTGAAGGTCAACCTGTGAATAAATATGCTCTTTGAATTGCACCATGCGGAAAAGAACAGTCACTATCATTCATATTTTACAAGTAATGCAGGGCAACAGTGTGGGTATACGCTGGTTTGGTATAAAAGAAACAAGTCACCGGAACATAAAACTATGATCAGATTTTTCAGGAAACTGGAGGCCTATGTAACCCTGTCTGATAGATTATAATTCCATGATGTTACAAAATTATACAAAAAAAATCAGTAACAACTATATCTTTCACCTCAGATGCTATTATTGGACATGCATGTGAATAAGCCAATGACAACAGGCTTATGGCCAGAAGCAGTGAAAATATGGCCTTAAAAGATTCTTCGGCGGTTCAGGCTGGTTGTTGATAATTAAAAAGTACTAACATAATTATGCAGTTCTTCTGACCACTTCACAAAACACTGTTTCAATAGCCATAGTGATAGATGCATTGCAAGTCTGATACACTATTATTTTAAGTTGTAGGATCTGCCATTCAGGTAACCAGAACAAATGTCAACACTGCCTTAAACTGAACTTAGATTTGACACTGCATTAGTGAGATTTATACCCTGAAATTGAAAAGAAAAAAAGTCTAAAAGGTACACAAAGCTCCATTTACGTTCTACATACTCTACTTTGTGATATTACGCATAGCCTCATAAATTCACAAATATTCCATCACAAATCCACCTTGACAACTTACTTAATTGCCAACATCATAATCCTTCATTATAATTTCACAGTATACCCCCATAACAATAACTACCATGGTACTGTAGCAGCAACTAGGATGAAGCCAACAGAAATACTCTAACAAACTAGATCAAATATTTTGTTTACCTGCAAACAGCCTTTGTAAAACAAAGAATAAGCAGGAGTTATGCCACTCCTAATGCAATGTAAAATGAATCGCATCTAAATAAAATTTTAGGGAAGTAGTCTAGAATGTGTCAGCTATTCTTTAATGACTTTTTCAAATGAGAAACAAATAACCAGATAAGATCTGCAGTGGCAAAGAAATGCTGACTCTCACCATTAAAAGTTATGTTTTCTCAGAAACAGCAATATGTATTGTGTGTGTTTTCCTTTAATCCCTATAGTCTGTTGGCAGATGACTGATGAAACTTTAAAAATATTAATACTGACAACAGAAAAAATATTACAGCGAAACCTGCAGGCACAGGTGGATGATTTATGTGATTATGGTTACGCATACACATAGGGAAAAAATTTATAGACTGCTAATTTCCACTCAACCAAAAACAAGTGCAGCTCTAATATTACTTGTCTCAAAGTCCACCTATGCGAGTAAAATTATTCAGGAAAGAGGAAGAGCATACAAGTTATGATGGCTTATAAAGTTAAAATAATGGCTAAAGTATCTAATGAATAACTCAGGATCAGGGTTATCTTATTTTGAGTACTTTAAATGCATTGTAACGAAAGGTAAAATGGAATTCGTATAGAAGGCACTTAGCACTAGACGAATCTGTAATTTGCTAAAAAAGCAAAATAATCATGCTCATATTTAATAGCTGCACGTATACCCAACTTAGTCCAGTACTAAAAATGTTGTTAAACATTAATAAAATATTAAGCTGAAGGCAGCAAGTGTGGCAAAACAATACAAGCAGGTGTGTCTGTGCTAATCTTTCATGAAAATAATAAAGACTGAAATCATGCATCTGTTCCATAGGTGTATCACCTTCCTTGTATTTCAGCCACTTTTTCCAACCATCCAGGTATCAACATAAAACACTGCTTAAGCAACAGACAAGCAGCTACGCTGTCACATAGCAACGCACACTTACTTTCTTTCGTACAACTAACAACTAGTTCAAATTCCACAACACACAGACACACACTCTCTCTCATACAGAAATGAACGGAACCACTAGTTTAAATTGTACACATGCACACCTACTCTCACATACAGTAACATACACATGCACTTTATTTCATACAAACAGAATGGCTAACTTAAATTCAATATACATACATACACACACACACACACACACACACACACACACACACACACACACACACACACACACACACACACAAACACTTTCTCACACATACAGAACTTAACAGTTTAAATTACACACATATACACTTACCTTCTTTCTAAACTGAACAGCCAAACAAGCACACATGAACTTAAACCCCTCTTAACAAACCTACTAACTTACATTTTGCGCACCTGCAAAAAGTATTCACGTCCACGTTGGTGTCTGTGCGCATGATTCTCCTTAAAGGAGAAGACGCTAATGCCGCAATGTTGTATTAGTGGGAGGGTGCTCACCACCCCCTTTGCTCTGTGGTTCCAGTGCCCTTCGAGCAGGCGCCGAGAAGAAAGAATGGACTACATTAATTAAAATAAAAAAAAAAGTAAAAAAATTGTGCCCTTTACAAGGCCAGCTTTTATGACACCCTAGGTGGTCGCCTAGTTCGCCTGTGCCTAAGGCCGGACGTGAGTCTTTGGGAGACCTGGTGAAACTCGGAGGAACTTCTTTTCAGAGTCTTTGATTGTCTTTATATAGGATAGAAATTTTTGGTATTTATGCTATGGGCAAACTCAATCTGAAGTACTGCGGGGGAGTGGGGCATTATGCATAGAAGGGAGGATCTCAGCTGTGGAATTTCAAGCTTGGAAAGTGGCCATTCGGTTCAGAGGGCCAGAACCACAGGTTAATGAAATATTTGGACAACACAGATGGAATGTAATGGTAAGAACATAATTTTTCTCTGTTTTACCATTTGGACTATCTACTGTTCCAAAGGTATTTACAAAGTGTCTTGCACAAGTAATTGCTTATTGCAGACTTCACGGCATTCACATTTTTCCTGGACAGTTGTCTTGTATCTGAACACTGTTTTTCCCACTTGTTAAAAGACCTTGATAAGAGTTCGGAAACTTCTACTCAGTCCGGGATTTCAAGTGAACTTACAAAACTCTTCTCTCATCTCTTCACACAGAATAGTTAGTCTTCATGGGTGTTCTGTTAGATTCTTCCCCAAGAAGAGCTTTTCTTCCACCAAACAAAGTAGAAATAAACTAAGAGATCTTGCTGAGCTCTTTCAATCAGTCTTTGGTATTTCCAAAGGAATTTTTCAGAATTCTGGGTTACATAGCTTATATGATTCTCATGATTCTGTTTCTAGTCTTTATATGAAAAAAAAAATGTCAGTGTTACCTCAGGCCAGTCTAGACTCTGCATCAACCCCCCTTATCTTTTTGAGGTTTGTAAGAAGAGGACGGTTCTGTGGTGGGTGGTGAGTTCTGTCTCAATCTAGGTATGCCCTTCTACCTTTCATCTCCTCTTCAGTCATTCACAATAGATGCTTCAGGCTTTGCCTAGGGGGCTATATCAAAATAAGTAAAAATGCATAGTCTCTGCAGCAAACAAAACAGACAGAAGTAGATCTATGTCAAAGAGATAATGGCAGTAATAAATGTTTGAAATCCTTAAATCATTAGGACCTCTGTGAGCTATTACAACTGACACCATAGTTTAGTGGTATATAAACAAACTGGGGGGTACCTAATCTTACCCACTTTACAGACTTGCTGTGAAATCCTGTGAGTTAACATCAGCTTTGTGTGTGTGTGTGTGTGTGTGTGTGTGTGTGTGTGTGTGTGTGTGTGTGTGTGTGTGTGTGCGTGTGTGTGTGTGTCTTTCTTCAAAGTTTCATACATTCAGTCAGAGCAAAACATTGTAACAGACAAGCTAAGCAGGACTAGGACAGACTCTCATGAGAAGAAACTTCACCTGGGAGTCTTCCAAGAATTAACCCAACTTGGGGGAATACCTCAAGCAGATATGTTTGCTTCCTTTCAGAACATACAGTTAAAGAAATTCTGCTCCAGGATTCCTTGCAAGTAGGCTTGGAAAGCAGATGCTTTCTCATTCCCTTGGACAGAAATGTTCCTCTATGTCTGTCTACCATTTCCACTGATATCCAGGATTCTTCTAAACATCCAGAAGGACTCTGCAAAGACAGTGGTGGTGACTTCCTTTTGGTCAAAACAACAAAGGTTCATGTTTTGCAACTGGCCAAGGGCAATTGCCACAAGATTTTTGACAGACTGGATTTGATTACACAAGACAGGCTGTTTGCTGTATGCTAACCTGAAAACTCTTCAGTTGACTTGCTGGATTATAGAATTTCAATACATTTTAGGTGTCTTTTTCTCTGAGGATGTACAGTATGTGCTGAAGGAGGCTAAAGCAGTGCTTAGGAAGTCATACATGTGTAAGTGGAAAATATTTGCCACTTGGTGCCACTACAAGAACTAGGACAATTTTAAGGCCATTTGCCTCGGTTTCATGATTACATGTGAGTTATTGTCCTCTGACTTTTCTTACTCTTCTGTCAAGATTAATTTGTCATCCATTTCTGCTTTCTACCCTTGGTTCCCCCAACACACACACACACACACACACACACACACACCTTTCTTCCCCCTTTTTGTTAACAAGAAACATCTTTATTATTAAATTATCACTTATGATAAAGGTGATCCTACATTTATATAAATGAAAACAAACCATATTAACATATTTTCAGTTGCAAACATTATAAATCACTTATAATCCATCCAGCCACTGTCAGTCAAACATTATATAGCTCATTCAATTCCTGCAGTCCCTTAACTAATTCACTCCAGAGCAACTCAGCTGCCTGCTTAATTCCACCTTAGGAACAACAGTGCAGCCTGAGCTCATTTTCAGAAAATCTGTTTGTAATACCATATAGAAAACAAATGTTCATAACTCTTTAACTATAAGAGCTAGACTAAAAATGTAAATGCGAAAATTGTTCAGCAGACACTGACCTTTCCAACAGTGTAAATGTTGATATTGCATATCAAAGTCATTATTAAATATTTTGCAAGGAATGTTGATATTGTGCATATTTTTTACCTTTTTGGAAAAGCAAAGCACAATATCTAGGTCAATGTACCATGTAGACCCATACAATTTGTATTTAATTTGTTAGTATGAATATCAGCTTTAAAATGATATCTTAACCATTATTGTGTGATGCTCCTTTATGGAGATATTCACAGAAATATGATTAATATAATAATCTGAAGTTGTTATTCTTCTTCCTATTTATCACTGATGGGTTTAGTTCTGAGCCCTCAGAAATGAGTCGGCCTAATACCAAGCTCACGTACACCAAAACCTCTCGAGCTAAGCTGCTACCCACAATGCCCTTCTCCCAGTTACCTCAGATCTCGTTTGCCGTGCAGCCATATAGCAGCATTTCACCAATCTTTCCAGCTAAGTTTTGTATTTTCTATGTATTGTATTTTGGAAATTGTTTCTCTTCTAACTTTTTCTGCCTTGATGTTCTTTATGTTTCACTGTTGCAGTCATTACATTTTGGTTATCTTCTTGCTGTAGCCCTCAGTCGGCCTGATTAACAAAGTCTTGGGTCCTGCATCGGTTGCTGTCCCTTCTTCCATGACGTCAGGTCGTCAGGGGTATAAAACATGCAGCCGACGCCATTACCTCAGTCTTTCTTGCCGCGCGGTGCCTGAAGCAGAAGCAGTTCGCAAGTGCCGGTCGGCCAACTCCTGAAATTTTCGTTTTTGAGTTTCAGAACCGAAGTCTTCAACTAAAGCTAAGTACCCTGTTAGGGAAACTTTTTCTTGCTCTTTTCCGATGTTACTAAAAGTTAATAATTGCATTACTTGTGGAAAGCAAATACCTCACAAAGATTTTCATTTGTACTGTATTCTTTGCCTAGGCCCTGACCATGACATACCTTGCTGTCGGATTTGTGCTTTATTTAATCCGAGCACTTTGCGTCGTCGGTATATTTTCGCCTCTAAATATTTCGGTTGTCGGCTTAATTATCCAGAAGTGTTGTCAGTTAGCCAACCGACTACCGGGATTCTGAAAAAACGCAAAGATAAAGACAAAGACAGGCCGCCGAGGTCCAAAACTTCCGACAATGTTTTTCCTAAACCAGTCACCAGTTTACCGGTACTCATTGAGGCACTTTCGTAGCCCCTGATTCCCGCTACTTCTGATTCGCAGGCCTCTACTGAGACCCATTCGGAGTGCAGTATGCCACGAGATGCTTCAAATGTGTAACCTGCGGATGTCTCTACCTTGGATGGGTCCGGAGCCGCTGCGCAGGCACTGGCTTCTGAGGGTGTATTAAGGTCTACGGACTTGCATATTAAACCGACACCTTCTTCTTCATTTAGGCCTAAATCTCAAACCATGCCTAAGAAACCGACACCTAGGCCGCATGCTCAGGCCTCTATGCCTAAAAAACAAATGATAAGAATGGCTGATGATCTTATAACTCTAATCATGGGAAGCCAACCTCCCCCTTCTAAGAGACCTAGGACTGAATTTGTTTATGAATGTTCTGGCCAGGATTCTGATTTTTCTGATTCTTCTGATGATCTGGATTTGCCCTTATCTACTTATGAGGATTCTGATGCAGAGGACAGTATTCCCTCTGCTTCCCCTCCAGAGGAGTTTTCTTTTGGTGAAACCTTACATACTGTAAGTGAGCATTTCCACTGGGAAAGCTAGGATTTTTCTGATTCAAAAAAGAGGCTTAGGGATTTCTTACTCCTGCCTCAGAATAGGCCTTTAGTTATTCCTCCTGTACTAGACATTGTTGATGATGCCTTTTTGCATAGCTGTCAACCTTCCATCTCCAAAATGGGGAACACTAGCCCTCATAATGTGGAACAAATGGGCAAAATGTGGAACACGTACTAATGGCTTACTAACAACTTCAACTAGGAAGGCCATAGGATGGTTAAAGAAGATCTTTTAATTAATTAATATGATTCATTTCTATTTACCATAGATTTCACTTAAAAAAATTCCTAACACGGAATGTGTGACAGTCTTTCAATGTGGAACTTTGAGGAACGTGAACTTTTTAAGACCCCAAATGAGGTACACTTGAGAGGTATGCCTTTTTGGAATCTAGTGTGGACCCTGATTCTTTGCCTCCTGCTCCCAGAAAACCTGACAGATAATACAGGGTTCCTGATTCACACAAGTTCCTTCTTAAAAATCCTATTGCGGATCCAGAGATTATTTCACAGGGACCCAAGGGCATTAAGGCTTCTACTGCTAAAAATCCTACCCTTCTGACAGAGACTCCAGGGCGCTGGATAGATGGGGTAAGAAGGTTTACACTTCTGCAACCTTGGCCATTAGGGCTTTAAACTGCCAGTTTCATATGTTAAAGTATCAACAACATGTTATTGGATTGCTTAAACAGAAAATGATGTTGATTCCTGACTGTGCTGAAAATAAAGAATTACAGGATTTAATGCATTCTGCTGAACAGGTTGGAAAACATACTTTGCAATGTGGATTTGATTCATTAGAGACCTCTTGCAGGGCTGCTGTTACTGGGTCTGTGCTCAGAAAGCATGCTTGGCTTAAGGAACAATCTTTGCCTGATCATGTTGAAGCTAAACTGTTGGATGCTCCCTTAAATCAGGACCACCTGTTTGGCAACAAAGCTGAGGAAGTTCTTAAAAAGATGGAAGATAAAGCTAAATCTAGGCAAACTTTTAAAGAATTCAAGTTCAGCCTCCTATATTTAGTAGGCACTGGCCCTCTAAGAATTGGTCCTTTCCAGGCCCTTCCAGATCTTCTCAAGCCAAACCCAGACACAGCAGAATCCCTAGGTTTCAGTCCTAGGGGGCACACAGGACTAAACAGTGGGGGGTTTCCACACCCAAATCTGGGAGTAGTAAGACTCCCCCCTATGGAAAACTGTCTCAATGACTTGCTTTTAAAACTTCCAAGCACTTCCCAACTGAATGCTCCTTTAGGCAGAAAGATTGGTCTGCAGGCCAAAAACTGGGAACTCGTTACCCAGGACAGACAGACAAGGTTTCTATTCGAGACTTTTCCTGGTACCCAGAAAAGGCAATACATGGCATCCTATTCTGGACCTTTCTACTCTAAACACCTTTCTGGTGACTCCAAAATTCAAAATGCTGACTCTTCGCCAGCTGCTTCCTATGCTAGGCAAAGATGCATGGTTGGCAACACCAGACTTAAAAGAAGCCTGCCTGCACATCCCAATCAGGGAGTCTTGCAGAAGATACCTATGCTTCAAAGCAAGCTACATACACTGTCAGATGTCCTTCAAGGATGCATCTGCAGTCATTACAAATGGGTTGTCCTGTCATCAGGCTTCCCTCGATTGACAGGCCAAAGTCTGGTCTGGGCTTCGGCTGGTCGACTTCACCCGGCGTCATTGCGGCAGTTTTTGGTTTTCGGTATAAAGGCATCAGATTTTCCATTTTCCTCAGTTCTTCTTGCCGCATGGCCTTCGAAGCGAAGCTGTTCGTGCCGGGCCGTCCCATCCAGAGATTACCCTACCACTACTACTTACTTTGCAGACTCTCTATAAAGCTGGGTACCCGGACTCTTTCTCTTTCTGCCTCAGCTGATGTCAGAGAAAGTTAATAACTGTTTAACTTGGGAAACAAAATAACACCTTTGATTTTTTATTGTTTGCATTCATTGTTTAGGCCCAGCCCAGACCATGACGTAGCTAACTTGTCTAGCCTGTGCTTTTTAACCGGCGGACGCTGAGACGCCTTCTGACTTTGCTGAACAGATTTTCGGCCCGGAATTTTGCTACATTATGCCGGGAAAATCCTCCGACTACGCGACAAATAACTAAAAACGCGAAGAAAGGACCGACACTGGCGTTCAGCGGGTTTCCTCGGTCCAACGCCGCTAAGGTTTCGGCGGAACCGAGCAACGAACCTTTCTTCTCTTCTCCGACAGCCTTTTCTCTTTCTTCAGCCTCTGGTCTTGCCTTCTACCGTAGCCAACTTCTTTCCTGTCCAGCCTTCTGGAAATCCAGCCTTCCAGGATTTATTTCACACCATTTGAGCTCCTGCCCTACCCCTATTTATGAGCTGCCTCATGTCTAGCAGCTATGTCTATTAAGGCCTTGCCAGGGCTAAAGCAGCCAAAAGCTCTAAAGGCCAAACCAGTGGCTGCAAAGCTTGGCCCAGCACCTCATCTACATGCTTTCTTCATCACAGGATTCCCATCACTTTAACCTCGGATCCCAGCTCCAGCAAAAGAGACCTAGGGCCTCTCCCCTGATCCAAGTAGCCACAGATGATTCTTCGAGCCAGCCAGAGTAGCCACTTCTGATTGATCTTCTGATGATTCTCATCCCCTGAGGCTTCCCTTTCTCCCCTCATTCTCCTCCGGATGCTGAGGAGCCTTCCTTCTTCAGCCTCTCCCTCCCTAGGAATTTTCCTTCCTGGCCAAGGACCTTTCATGCTATGAAAGAAAAGGGGCCTTTCAGGGCCAACATTTCTCAGGGGCTTAGAAAAGATAGGACCTTTTTCTAGTTCAGGCCCACAGCATTGGCCTTTTTATTCTGTCTCTCCAGTCTCCTCTTACTCCTGCATTAACCCTGATGATCACCCTCCTTCTCCTGATACTTTTACTCAAACCAGATAAGTTTTACAGATCCCCCTTACTCAGTCCCGGACACTCATCATCACCCTGATAAGGCCTCAACCCCTCAGATCTGCCCTAAATCTCTCTTGGCTATCAACCTTAAAACAGAGACTTTTTCTGCTACCCTTTCCTCTGAAGCTTTGTATGGGTCCTTGCTTGAATGGGTAATAAGCCTTGACACCTAGAGCTTATTTGTCAGCTAGAAAGTTGAACTGCTTTATCTATATGATTGTTCAACAAGAGTTTATAAAAGACCAGTTAAAGAAAAAGCTTAACTAAAAAGCTGTTTTTAGAATGTTATATGTTTATCTAATGTTCAGGAGTGATCAGCAAGTAAGTAACCATTCTTTAAAATGTGGCTATGATGCACTGAGGCTTCCTTTTTACAGTTATCAGGCAGGCACAGTTATCAGGAAGGCTGGCATTATGAAAGAACATGCAATCAGACCTTATCAAATCTAAGCTTTCCCACAACCTATGGACAAAGTCCTAAAGACAATTGCCCCACAGCAAGTTCTTCTGAAAAAGAAGTCTCCAGTTCAAGTAAAATAAACAGTAAAAGTTTTCTTACAAGCAGGGTCTCCCTACACAGGTCATTGACCAATCAAGAATCCCGCCTTCCGAGTCCTCTAGGGCACAAAGAGGCAGGAATAGGCAGCAGAAACAAAAATCCAGGGGTGGACTCCAATCCAGGCAGGGTGGCAGCCAAACAAGGCAGGGGCACTCAGCCACAGCCACTACAACAACTAACAGCTCCAGACACAGGTGGCACCGCTTCGCCAGGGAACAACTAGAAGCAACCTTACCGAAAAAAAACCGCAAAGCATTACCACTACCAAGAAATTGGCAGCCTTTTACAAGATTGCAAGGTATAGAGAGAAGCAACAAATCCATTTCCATACTCTACCCAGAAGAGAGAAAGCCAAAATCTCTGAAGCTCAAAGGAAAGAAGGCCACTCAACCTGCAGAGAATCTAAAAGAATGAGAATCCATCAAGGTCTCAAAATTGGAGAGAGGGAAGGCTCTTTGGAGTTCCAAATGGAAGAGACCAACCCTAGGCCTATTCTGGATCTGTAGGGCAAGAACAAATGCTTCTAAACACATTCCCTCTAAGTTCCAAAATTCAAACCCATTCCTCTAATTCAGCTTCTTTTCCCATGCTGGGCAAAGGAGCATTGGCTGCAAATTCTCTGCACTGCCCTTTGGCTTATCTACTGCACCCAGGGTATTTACAAAGTGCCTAGCTCCAGTCATTGCATTTTGCAGGCAAATAAATATTCAAATATACCCATACCTGGACGATTGTCTAATTCAGGCAGAAAGCCAGGACATACTTTTGAATCATCTGGCCTTTGTTCAAAGGGTACTGACTTGTCTGGGGTACACCATAAACGAAAAGAAATCACACCTGGTACCCTGTCAAGAAATTATATTCCTGGGAGCAAGCTTGAATACAACTTCCCAGATGGCTTTCCTCACGCCAGAGAAACAGATTCATTTGACAACCTACTTCAAACAAGTGGCCACAAAAACCCAGTTATCTGCAAGGAAAATGCTGCAATCCTTGGGATTCATGGCCTCCTGCATTCTTCTTATTCCATATGCAAGGCTGCATATGAGGAAACTGCAATGGTATCTCAAAAGCCTATGGTGTCAACATTCACAGGATCTAGAAGCAATGATTTCTATCATACCTTGCCTACACCTAGAGTTCCTTTGGTGGGCAGAGGCCTGCCACCAAAACAGGGGACTACCATTCATACCACCCCCTGCCATCCAGACCTTAACAACAGACTCATCAGACTATGCATGGGGGCTCACCTGGCAGGAAAGTGCATTCAGGGCAAATGGAACCCAAGTCAAATGCACCTGCACATAAATCAAAAGAAAATGTTAGCTGTACAGAATGCTCTGACAGCCTTCAAGGACCACATTCTTCCAGGACAACTAATGGTAAAGACGGACAACACCACTGTCATGTGGTATATAAACAAGCAGGGGGGTACACACTCTTACCCCCTCTGCAGACTAGCCATGGCATTGTGGAACACAGCCTTAAGCTACCAAGTGAATCTACAAGCTCAATTCCTGCCAGGAAAACTAAATACACTGGCAGATGGACTAAGCAGAAACCTCATGGACCCACACGAGTGGAAACTGGAACCAAGGATTTTCAACATGTTGACAAGCAAATGGGGGAGCCTGGATATAGACCTGTTTGCCTCCCCCCAGAACCATCAATTGGACAAATTTTGCACAAGGATTCCCCACAAACTAGCTTGGAAAGTGGATGCTCTATCCTTCAGCTGGAAAAACCTATCATTTTATGCCTTTCCTCCTCTGCCTCTGCTCTCCAAGGTACTACTAAAGATCAAACAGGACAAGCCAAGGATGATTTTAATTGCACCAGACTGGCCACGCCAACACTGGTACCCCCTCTTGCACAGTGTGTTGTGCTTGGCTCCATGCCACCTGCCTCAGACTCCTTCTCTGTTGTCTCAGCAGGAGAACTAGATTCTCCACCCTCAGCTGCAAACCCTGAACCTAGCAGCCTGGTTAATTATCTAATCTCTCCTTTACCATCCCTCAGTAAATCAGTGATGGATATCATTTTAGAGGCAAGGAGGCCTAGTACTAGAAAATCTTATGCTGCAAAATGGGAAAGATTTTGTGCCTGGAACCAGTCTCAAGAGATGAGTGCAGCAGTGTTCAGTTTACCTCAGATTCTACAATATTTGACTGAGTTGCTTCACAAGGGCTTGTCCTTTTTCTACATCAAAATTCATGCCTCAGCCATTTCAGCTAATTATAGCACAGAGACTCCCCTCTTTGCTCACCCACTGCTCAAGCAGTTCCTCAGAGGGGCCAAAAATTTAAGGCCACTCAGGAGAGCTCCAACTCCAGCCTGGGACCTTAACTTTGTCTTGGAGAAACTCACACTTCCTCCTTTCGAGCCAGTTGCTACTGCAGATTTAAAATTCCTTTCCTGGAAAACAGCTTTCCTTTTAGCCATCACTTCTGCAAGAAGGGTATCTGAATTGCAGGCCCTTATGGCAATGGAGCCTTTCATCATCTTTCATGCGGACAGAGTGTCCCTCAGAACCAATCCCTCCTTCATGCCCAAGGTGGTATCCAGTGTGGCTCCTTATCAGTCCATTAATTTGCCCACCTTCCTTCCTAACCCACAGAACAAAGGGGAATGGATACTGCACTCCTTAGATGTGCACAGGCAACTTGGATTCTACTTGGACAGGACTAAACCTCAAAGGAAATCTGAACAACTGCTGGTGGCATTTACTGCAGGGATAGAGGGGAAAGCTATTTCAAAGCAATCCATTTCAAAAATGGATAGGCCACTGCATTCATTTCTGCTATAAGCACCATGGAAAACCTATCCCACAGGGCATCAGACCCCATTCAACCATGGCTTGCATCTACCTCTACAGCCTTTCTCAGGGGTGTCCCTACAAGGGACATCCTAGAAGCTTTTACCTGGAGTTCTGTACATACTTTCACCAAGCATTATCATTTTGCCAATTTTCTCTAAATCCAGAGCTGGTTTTGCCACTGCAGTTTTGCAGGGCCTTATAGCTAGTCCTAATTCTATTTAAATTCCTCCTCCCAGCCTTAGCTTTGGGAATCTACCTAAATGTAATGACTGCAACAGTGAAACCCGAAAAACATAGTACAGTTGTGTACACTTACCATAAATGTAGATGTTCGAGTGTATTCACTGTTGCAGTCCTGGTTACCCTCCCTCCAGCCCCCTTTCTTCTTTTGGCTATACCTTTACTTTCACTTACTATGCTCAAAAAGCTTTTTGGTGTATTTGCTTTTTTGTTGGAGGTATATCCTTGTATGTATAGATTTAATTGCTTCCCATTAGGGGGGCACCTGATATCTGGGGCAAGAAAAACTGATGTAATGGCGTCGGCTGCATGTTTTATACCCCTGACGACCTGATGTCATGGAAGAAGGGACAGCAACTGACGCAGGACCCAAGACTTTGTTAATCAGGCCGACTGAGGGCTACTGCAAGCAGATAACCCAAAGATAATGACTGCAACAGTGACTACACTCGAACATCTACATTTATGGTAAGAGTACACAACTGTACTTTACCTATACCTAGCTGTACCACGGGTATCTTTCTCTTACCATCGTTGGTAAATGCCCTTCTCTACCCTCATGGTATTCTTAGTACCATTGTTGGTATTTCTTCTTCTCTTTCGATAAACTTTTGGATTGTTGGATTGTATACTGGATATTTCTGAAAAAAAGGGACTTCGAGGTTCAAACATTGCACTTCCTGCAATGGCAAACTCCCAAACAGCGACTTATATGATTGTGTCTATTGTTTGGGGGTTTCCGCTTGTCTGTGAAACCTCCTTGCCAGATTTATCTCAGTTTCAGTTAGCAGACGCTGAATGAAAGGAAAAATAAACTTATTTTGAAAGGCCTGCTTTCTTCACCTTTTTCAGGGGCCCTTTCTGTGTCGGAGATCTCAACCCCTCCATCAAAGGACAAGAAATGTCCTCATTCTGATCCCTCTTCACCAGCCGGTGATGAGGGTAAGCCTCACAAGCATAAGGCCCACAAGTCTTCTACGGAGCATAAGATCGCTCCCTCGGCTCCGACCACTTTGGTCCTAGCTCAGCTCCAGTGGCCTCTGTGGACATTACTATGACTTCCTCGTCAGCGCCACCTTCGGCACCGACTTCTACGGTTCCAAGTGTGGTAACGGCTCTAGCCTTATTGCCTTCTGTAACCTCGGCACCGACCTCGCCCCTCTCCACTCCAAAGTCGGTCCCAACTATCTCTTCGGAGCCGATAATGACTTCCACGCCAGCTATTCCCTTGGCTCTGAGTACTTTCTCAGCACCGATAGTGCCCCTTCTGTCTGTCTCCAAGTTGGAATCTTCAGTACACCACGGACCCAGTACTCCCTGTCTTTGGACCCATTTTCAGGATAAGCTTACAGCCCTTTTTTGGACCGACCTGACTCCCCCTCCGGAGTGTCGGTAAGATCCACCTGGAGTCTATCTGAATTGGATGTGGTGCGTCTGTTCAATCAGCTGTTGACAGCCAGAGGGATTACAAATTTTCCAAAAACCCATTCCACTCCGGGTTTTGAGTCTGTTGCTCCCATGACTCTCACTTATTCTCCTCTCTTGGGTCCTTTGGTTCCGTGGCCCATAGTACCGACGTCCTTGGTGGGAACCATTTCCTCAGCACCGACAGTGACTCTCCCTGAGGCTTCGTGGCCCCTCTTCGGATTTCGGTTCCTTCAGAACCATCCCTTCCTCAATCTCATGCTTGGGGGGTGGAACCCTCAGCTCCCAGTACGGTTCCAAGTTTTTTATTGGTTCTGTCTTCGGATCTGGGGGGGCGACACCCGCCCCGGTTTTGCTTGAGGCTTGGTCCCCGGGAGCAGGCCGTGACCCCTGTTCCGAAATTGCCTTCCTCTGTTCCCATTCCTCTTTGGGTGGACTGGCTTTCCAGGTGATGGAGAGGGTGCTTACTTCTGGAAGCACTCCTCCTATGTCGGACCTTCCCTCTGAGCTACAGCTGTCACGGGCCAACTTCCTAGGACACCAAGAGCACAAGCCTCAGGAGACCCCTATCCAGGGTAATCTACTTTCCAAGTCTTCTTCAGACATTCCCACTGAAGAACCCCCTTGGAAGAAGGCGTGTAAGGGGAAACACCTGGACTCCCTGAAAGAGTCCCTCACTGAGGATACGGGTTACGATGATGGGGAAGGGTTCCCACAGTCACCCCCTATGTCTCCTTTGGCAACTTCTGGGAAATATTGAAGCAGAGTGGTGACTGGAAGCCCTCCAAGCCTTCCTCAGAGGAGTCTGTCTTCCTGCAGGCTTTCCGCTCTTAGCCCTCTACTTCTTGGGTGATCCCACCTGCAGATGAGTAAGTCTAGCTCATCATGCAGCATGTGTGGAAGAACCCTGATTCCATTGAGGCCATTCCCCGGAGACCAGACAAGATACTTTCCCCACCAGAGGAACAGCCCCATTGGTCTAGAGGCTTGCCAGTAGATGCTATGGTGGTGGCGGCCGCCACAAAAAAGGACTTTGCAGAGGAAAGTCCTGCTGTCCACCCACTCAACAGAGAGTCATGGGTGGTGGACAGATTAGGGAAGTGAGTCTTTGCCTCAGCGACCTTTGCAGTCAGGTCTCTGAATTATTTGGTACATTTTACGAGGTTCAAAATGATCTCATCTCCGAACTCTCTGGAACCCTCGCTGGTCAAGTTTCTGACTGGACACGCGATAAAGTTCCTTCTCAGCTTGCCACCCTAGAGTCGACCTCCAACTCATCCATGAGGTTGCTGTCTCACTCAACTGAAGGGGTGGCTAGAGCTGCGGGTGCAGGTGTAGTTATGAGACGCCACGCCTGGATGCACATTTGTGATCTCGCGGACTCCTTCAAGTCTTCCTTCTTGAACGCCCCTATCGAACCATCCGCTTTGTTCAGTTCCAAAGTGAAGGACACATTACCCAGGTACGAACAAGATGGAAAAACGTTGTCTGCCATTGACCTACATTTTTCCAAGCCTCAGTGCTCTTTCTCCAGGAAGCAAAACAGTGAAAAGATATGGCACAAAAATCTCAAGGCCCTTTCGCAGTGCACGTGGTGAGGATTCCCCCAGAGGCAGAGGGGGCTCCAATAGTGGAAGACGCCCCTTTAGGGGCAAAGGGGTTCCCCGAAACCAGGACTCCAGGGATTCTTTCTCCAGACGAACTTATCAGCGCTCCTGAAGTGCTGCCTGATTGCTTTCCTCTGGAAGCAATCAGGGCTCGTTTTTCTTTGCACCAAACTGCCTGGCACTGTATTACAAACAATCAGTGGGTGCAGAGAATTAATTTCCAGAGGTTATTACATCCCTCTAATATCTTACCCAAAACGCCTTCCCGATGTTCCACCCAATCAAAGGGAAGAAGCAGCTTCAGAGATAAGAAAGCTGTGTCAAAAACGAGTCATCCAACAAGTCCCCCCAGACCAGTGTGGATCCAGTTTCTACTCTAGATTTATTTTGGTGCCAAAAAAGACTGGGGACTGGCGACCCATTTTGGATCTCAGCCAACTAAACAAATCAGTGGTTCATACCAAATTCCTCATGTTCATGATGCAATCCATTCTCCCATTTCTTCAGGAGTGTGTGTGGATGTGCTCAATAGACCTCCAGGATGCACATTACCACATTAAAATGGACAAGCGCTCCAAGAGTCTCCTTCGCTTCCAGCTAGGAACCAATCATTACCAGTTCAGAGCCTTGCCATTTGGTCTCTTAACAGCTCACAGAGTGTTCATGAAATGTCTAGCAGTGGTAACAGGTCATCTGAGACTTCAGGGATTCCAGGTTTTTCCATGTCTTGAAGATTGACTCCTCTCCGCCCCCACCAAGTGCCTACTGGTCATGGCCGTCCGCTAAACTCTAGCACTGGTGGAGTTTCTAGGCATCACAATACACTGGGAAAAATCCAGTCTTCATCCTACCCAGCAATTGGAATTTATAGGAGCAGTATTCAATACTCAAACAAGCTGGGTCTCTCCCCCACCTCACAGACTTCAGAGGTTACGATTACAAGTACAAGGGGATACTCTGTCGAAGGAAGGTGTCAGCAAGGGAAGTTCTACAGGCTCAGGGGTCTATGGCAGCAGCCATCCCGATTGTTCTCCTGGGAAGATTGCATATGAGACTGTTACAGTGGCTCCTTTTGTCCCAGTGGGTATCCATTCTTCATCCTCTAAACTCACAGATCCTCATCACCAATTCCTGCAAGCAAGATCTTCTTTGGTGGATGAGAGCAGATGAAAATCTTTGGTGCTGCCCCTTCCAGACTCCTCAACCCAGTACCGGTGTGACCCCGGACCCCTGATCGGGTGGGGGGGCATTTTCATGGAAAGACGGACTAAGGCACGTGGTCCAGCTTGGAGGCCAACTTGCATATCAACATCCTGGAGTTGAGAATGATGCTGTTAGTGTTGCAGGCACTTCATCCGCTCCTTCCGTCAAGAATGATTACAGTCCAGTCAGACAATATGTCTGTAGTCTGGTACATAAACAAACAAGGAGGGGCCAAATCCTACCCCCTATGTCGAGAGGCCATGAGAATTTGGCATTGGGTGATAGCTTCCAACCGCTTTCTAATAACACTGCATATCCCGGGCAGCTCTAACGTAATTGCAGACAGGCTGAGCAGATGCATCTTCCGTCCACACGAGTGGTCTCTCAACCCGAACGTAATGGCAGAAATTTTCAGCCGTTGGGGCCAGCCTTGCTGCGATCTTTGTTTCCCCTTTCAAACAAAAATGCAGCAGCAGCTTTGCCATCTTTCCTCCAGATGGGAAATTACCGAGAGACGCTTTGACTCATGATTGGCCCGTGGGTCTCCTCTATGCTTATCCTCCGACACCTTTGATACCCCTATTTCTAAAGAAAGCAATTTGGTTGAACTACTGTGGTGTCCTAGATGAGTGTATGTCTCTACTACTCTACCTACCAGCTACTTAAGGGTTATATATACTGCTGATTCCTGTTATCTGGACCTATCTGCAACCTGCCTCTCAGTTAAACAGGATAATTTAAAAGTTTATCTTCTGGTGTCTTACAAGCTCCCTGTGTAGGTTTACATTTAAATATCTTTGTATTCCTGACACTTTGTACAATACCATGTTGAGACTTGCACTGTAGGACCTGCACCCCCCCCCCCCCCCATTTGCTTGCAGGACTGTAAATTTTTATTTCTACTTTGGTAATCTTGGGTTTCTGCTGACTTACTTCCATTAACATTACCCTGCAAAGAACAGTGTATGTGTTCAACTTTCCTTATATGTAGGATAGCACACACTCAATCAGACCAACCCTGTCCCCATCTGAAACGCTCTTTAGCCAACCCCACTGTTACTCCCACTGCCTAATAATTTCCCTTACAGTCATTCCCAGTGGAAAAGTTTGAATTTGGCTACAGAAATCAAGTATAGCCCAAATAGACTATCTTTACCACTTACCCTGCAATCCTTGCCAAAGATTTTAGCCTACTCTAGGACCTGTAACCCCCCTGCATTTTCCTTGCAGGACTTTAAATCTTTATTTGTACTTGGGTAATCTTGGGTTTCTGCTGACTCACTCCCATTAACAGTGTTGTGTGCTCTGAAGTGAGTTACTTTTCTCCCTCATTTGGCTCTCCTTAACATTTCATTGGCTCACACTTTGTCATTCTTTATTTGCCTGCCCACTGACAGCAGATCAGAAGTATTTTTTACCCTACTTGCTTAGCTTGGTGCCATCTTTAAATCTAAAACCTTCCCTGCTGGATTTAACTACTGTGGTGTCCTAGATGAGTGTATGTCTCTAAATGTAAGTACATTGGCTTCTATTGCACAGAGTATAAGTTAAAAATACTAGTGACTGATCCGTACTGATTTTGGATGCTGCCATTGGGAAATTTAGGCTCTGTTGTTTGTAAACATACAGACACCTTTCTAGTCCTCTCTTTTTCCCCCTCCATATCTACACACCACAGGCATCTTTCTAGCCCCTGTTCTATTCCAACCTACAACCAGAATTAGCCTAGCTGATTGTTTTTTGCTAACTGCTTCAGTTAGGCTCTCTTGTTTGTAAACACACAGACACCTTTCTAGTCCTCTCTTTTTTCCCCCTCCATATCTACACACCACAGGCAGCTTTCTAGCCCCTGTTCTATTCCAGCCTACCACTGGAATAACCACACCTGATTGTTTTCTAACTGCTTCAGTATCTGTTCACACCTCTTCCTCTTCCCATTACTCTCTAACCACACCTCTTCCTCTTCCATTTACTCTCTAACCATACCTCTTCCTCTTCCCATTACTCTCTAACCACATCTCTTCCTCTTCCCATTACTCTCTAACCACACCCCTTCCTCTTCCCATTACTCTCTAACCACATCTCTTCCTCTTCCCATTACTCTCTAACCACAACTATTCCTCTTACCATTACTCCCATTACATACTCTTGCTCTTACCATTACTCTTCAAACACATTCTTCCTCCTACCTTTACTTTCTAAACACTCTCCAGTTACCCAACTGCACTAATATTAACCTCTCACCACTCTCCTTTTATCACACCACACCCTACTCCCTTCTTTCATCTCCACCCAGTGAATTTATTTTTCTACCTACAAACAATCTATATTTATTCATACAATGTATAAACAACCCATCCCATCTTATGTCCCACTCTTATTCACACTCTCACTACTACCTCCTTCAATCCTCACCCATATTTTCACCTCCTTTGAAAACTCACTAGGCCCATACCTAAACTACCCCAAGAAGGAAACCAACTCTCCAAACTCTCCTCTCCTTTTTATTCATGCTAATATAACATCCTCATCTAACTACATACTTCCTAAATACTATAGAACACTACACATAAAATACAACAATCAGAAGCCCAGGAAAGGCCTATCTCTATACAGCAGATTCCCCAACCCAAATTATCTAAGTGTACTACTGTCTTTAAAGGATGGTGACATCCTCCCTAACCCAGGCCCACCAACAACTCCTATCTCTCTCCTCAACCACAAAGAATCACCTACTCATGCCCTGTCTAAACCATTGAACTCCCTTTTAATTGCTCATCTTAATATACGTAGCATAAACAATAAAGTAACTCAACTCCAAGCTCTAACTGAAATCTACTCCTTTGATATTCTCTGCTTAACAAAAACTTGGTTAAAACCTGTAACCAAAGACAATGAAATCATCCCACCTGGATATAATATCCTGAGACTTGACCGAGTATCAAAGAAAGGTGGAGGGGTTGCTATCCTATATAAATCTAGCTTACAATTAACCACTCACAGCTGTAAACCACCTATAGACTCCAATATAGAAATTCTTATCTCCAAACTTCATCTTAACAATTCCAAATCCATCTATATTATCTGTATATATCTACCACCTGGTAACAACACTGCCACCATGGAAAACATACTTTGCTGGCTTTCCCAATATCTGCCCCTTGAAACCATAATCCTAGGCGACACAAACATTGACTGGAGCTGCTACTGCAGCAGCCTCCCCACAAACCATATTAACCTATATGGGTATCCCCAAACCATTACCTCCCCCACCAGAATAAATAAATCTAACAAGAAATCAAGCTTATTAGACTGGATTCTCATAAACCATCATCCTCACATTTGTGATTCAGGAACCCTCCCTGATGATTAAGTGACCACTTTCTTACCTATATCATCAGACATAAAATCAACTCTCCCATTCCAATATCTGTCAAAAACATCAGATCTAAAAAGTACTTTAACCCTGAACTATTCCAAATGGAACTAAGAGCTTGCAACTGGTCTCCCTTACAAAACCTCCCTTTAGATGAAGTCGTTAGTTACTTTAACTCCAACTTCCTTGCCATTCTCAACCACCATGCTCCAACCAAATTAATTTGAATTAAAACCAAATCTGCTTCATGGCTTTCAAAAGAAACCAAACATAAAATAAATCTTAGAAACAAACTTTGGGCAAAATGGAGGAAGACTAAAAACCCTATAGACCAACTAACATTTAGACAGCTAAGAAATGAAACCAAGAAAGCTATAATATCTGATAAAAGAAAATACTACCTACAATCCCAACAAGCTAATCAAAACAACCGACAAAAATTTTGGGCTAGCATTAACCAACTAATCCATCCAGATCAATCCACTACTCCAAATCCTCAAAATACTGACCACAAAAATCTATTGAATACAGCTAATGCTTTCAATACCTTTTTTATTAATGCTATACAAACACTCGCTAGTCAACTATCACCTAATAACTTTACTCTACCTTCCTATAAATCAACCTTATCCCCTACTTTTCATATTCAACCTGTCCCAACAACGAATATTCTAACCCTTCTACAGAAACTAAAACCATTCTCACCCTCAGCAGACCAACTACCTGCTGAATTCCTACAACAATCAGACAATGCTATTGGTTATCCCATTTCTATTATGATCAATAGAACTATTACCGAAAGTCATATCCCCAGTTTATGGAAAATCTTCCATATTATCCCCCTCCATAAAGGTGGACACTCCACTGAACTCTCCAACTACCGCCCCATTGCTCTTCTCTCTCCTTTGGCAAAGATCATGGAGAAATGCATTCACAGACAATTACTTGACCATCTAACCCAAAATAATTTACTTTCCAACTGTCAACATGGATTCAGACCTTCACATAGCACTAGTACTGCCCTTCTTTCCTTCACAGATTGTATCAACAAAAACCGCAATCTTAACAAGCTTTCTTCAGCACTATTTATTGACCTGTCTAAAGCTTTTGACATGGTAAATCACCAAATTCTCATCAAAACACTGAAATCCCTGTCACTAGATACATCTTCTATAAAGTGGTTCCAGTCCTACCTTGATAAAAGACAACAGGCCGTACTATGGCACAAGTCTCTGTCCACTCACCTGCCTGTCAAACTTGGTGTCCCTCAAGGGTCCATCCTAGGACCGCTACTTTTTTCCATATTTATTAATAACCTTCACCTTGCCATCCCCCAAGCCACATGCATACAATATGCAGATGACTCCACACTGATATGCTCAGCCACCTCCTCTTCTGTACTTCAATCTCTTACCCAACAAGTATTTAACACAGTTGAGCAATGGTTCACACATAGATGCCTTCTCCTAAACCCCAAAAGGACTAAACTCCTCCTCTTCTCTCCCACCAATAAGTCCTCTCCTCTTGATTTCTCAGTTATCTCTACCAATAAAGCTATTATATCCCCTGATCCAACCACCAAACTATTGGGTATCACCACTGATAACAATCTGAACTTTGATATCCATATTAACAGTACTATAAAAACTGTCAACAAAAAACTTGGCTCTCTCTATAGGATAAAATCCTTCCTCTTACCTTCAGCTAAAACCACTATAGCACACCCTTATCTAATCTCTTCACTTCTTTATGCCTCACCCATTTTTACTAATCTATCTAAAAATAATCTTAGCAAATTGGAAATATCTTACAATAACATTGCCAGATTTGCTACAGGCAACCCATTTAGAACCCACCATTGCATTAATTTAAAGCAGCTGGGATGGCTTGAACTACAAAATCTGATTAAATTCCATAAACTATCTATAGCCCACAACACCTTTTACAAACTTTCCAAAACTCCTATTCTATCCACACTCATCACTCCCTATAAAAACCTGAAATCCTTAAGGTCTTCTCAGAGACTTCTAGTACATACCACTAAACCAAACAACAAGGCTGGTGACTCCCTCTTTTCTAATATTGTTGGAAAAGCCTGTAATCTCCTCCCCAGTGAACTCTCCTCACTTCCCTCAGTATCATGCTTCAAAAACAAATTGAAAGTGTTCCTCAGAACACAGTGGTTATGCCCCTGTACCAAGCCTGACTAGTTATGTGTCTCTTAATACTTTGCTCTTCCTACCCTTTCTACTCATTAACTGTAATTCCTTCCTTATTAACCATAATGCTATCTCCCTCTAGAAGGGAGTGGGAGGTGGGAGGATGGCCCCTATGAACATCTTGATTGTACTAGCATGCTATGTTATGCCTGTATTCTGCACTGCTGAATTTACTGTGATAACCTGTAATATGCATTGTAAATATGATTTTTTTTGTTTAATGTTTCCTTATTTGTTATCTTGTTAATTTCATTGTTCTGTCTTGGAGCTTATCTCCCCGGGCCTCTACTGAAAATGGACATGTATCCAGTTAGACTAGCCTGGTCAACAAATGTAAAATAAAATAAATAATAATAAATAAGATGCAAAGTGATCCTCATCGCCCCTTTCCTGGCCTTGACAAGTATGGTTCCCCTTCTTCCAGCCTCACCTATTACAACCTCCTTGGATCCTGGACACTCGTCATGACCTAATATCTCACCCCCAATGGTTGACGCCCCCAAATCTGTCCACTCTCAAGCGGATAGCTTGGTTTCTCCACTTCCGTTAGTCACCAGGCAGGAAACCATCTCCTCACCTGTCTGTGCTATTATTCTAGCCTCCCATAAACCATCCACCAGGAAACTCTACAGAGACAAATGGAAAAGGTTCAGTATCTGGTCTAATAATCAGACGCTAGACCCTTTTTCATCTCCTACAGCTGCTATACTTCAGTACCTTTCCAAGTTGTTTGACGATGGGGCATCAGCTTCTACTATTCGAGTCCATTTAGAAGCTATCACCAGTTTTCATAACGACTCCAATGGTGTTCAGCTCATCTCCACCCACCTTTGCAAGACTTTTTTCAAGGGAGTTTTCCATAGCAGACCTCCTATCAGGCAATCTGTAGAGACATGGAATCTCTCTCTGGTACTACAGTCTCTCTCTCTAACCCCTTTTGAGCCTGCTGTGACATGTGACCTTAAATTACTATCATGGATATCTCTGTTTCTGGTAGTGGTCACATCAGCCAGACGGATATCTGAGTTGCAAGCTTTATGCATCAAGAGCCCATATCTAATCTTCTATAAAGACAGAGTATCTCTTCATACTAATCCATCCTTTCTCCTCAAAGTGGTGTTTGACTTCTCTATTAACCAGTCCATTGAACTCCCTGTGTTTTTTTCCAAATTATTCCAACAAGGGAGAATACTGTCTACATTCCTTGGACGTACATAGACAACTACATTTCTACTTGGACAGGACTAAATCTTTCAGCAAGTCGGATCAACTTTTCATCTCCTGTTCTGATCCAAGAATGGGATGTGCTTTATCAAAAGTTACTTTATCAAAATGGCTCAAGGATTGTATTACCTTTTCATACTCCTTAGCAAATGAATCTAAACATGTTCATATCAAAGCTCATTCAACAAGAGCCATCACAACTTCGGTTGCTTTTCACTCCAGGGCTTCCATGGATGACATTTGCGCAGCAGCCATTTGGGCTAAACCCCATGCTTTCATCAAACATTACAAATTGGATTTGGTCTCCAGGGGAAGAGCGGCCTTCGGCTCAATGGTTCTCAGGAATGTTTTTCCATAAGGGCCACCCAGGTTCTCCAAGTAGCTTGGGATTCTGTCCCATCAGTGATGAATAAGAAGAAGATTAACAATTTCAGATAAAGAAGTTATGTCTTACCATAACGTTCCATCTGAGTTGTTGATCTTTTTTCCAGTCATCACACCCTCCCTCTGTCCCCTAAGAAAGGCTCCTGGTGAATCTTCTGGGTCCTTGTGGTGTTTTAAGGGTTTCTGCGCAGAAATGGCCTCTGTTTTCTGTTTTCTTCTATATGTTGCATGCAAACTTGATCTGAGGTAACTGACAGAAGGAGGTTGTGGGTAGCAGCTTAGCTCGATAGTTTTTGGTGTACTTGAGCTTGGTATTAGGCCGACTCGGTTCTGAGGGCTCGGAACCGAACCCATCAGTGATGACTGGAAGAAGATCAACAACTCAGATGGAACGTTATGTAGGACATAACTTCTTTTTTCTCATAATTGATAAATAAACAAAGCATATCTCATCACCTATAACAGACAGATCTTACATATCAGCGCAGAAGTTGTGCATCTCAATGTCAGCTTCAAAATGATGCATCATTTGTGTCATCACCATGCTCCCTTGCAAAGATATGGGCCTAATAATGAGAAGTATTGGAAATGTATTATTTTCATAATAATACACGACTAAATAAACTGTGATATCTGTACATGTGTACATAGCACAGACACAGATCTTTACCATGTTGTAAGGAGTATCCCTGTCTTCAAAATGAGGTATTACTTGGCACACTGACATGCTCCCTTGCAAAGCTATTTATTTATTATTTACCAAAATATGAAAAAAATCATAATTTCCAAAACCTAACTCCAAATAAAACTTTGATATCTGCACATGTGTACAACATACAGGCGCAATTCTTTTACCATGTTGGAACCAGCAATACTGTCTTCAAAATGAGGTATTACTTAGAACATTCAGATTCTCCCTTGCAAAGTTATTTACCAAAATATGAAAAAAAAAATTATAATTTCCATAACCTAAGTCTGAAACAAACTTTGATATCTGTACATGTGTACAACATACAGGGGCAGTTCTTTTACCATGTTGGAACCATCAATACTGTCTTCAAAATGAGGTATTGCTTAGCACATTCAGATGTTATTTATCAAAATATGAAAAAAAATCATAATTTCCATAACTGAGTATAAGCAGAAGTACAGGAATACAAGCAAAAATGTCAAACTTATCTGGTTCATCCATGTAAGAATTAGTCACAAAAATAATGATTCCAATTATCGCATCTGACCATCACTCGGGTTATAATAAGACCCATCAGTTTTCCTCAATGCAGTATGTGCATATTGTTAACAGATAGTAAATTATTCTCAAAAGCTGGATACATTAACAAAAAATTATAACAGCCATCACTGAAACCTGAGCTATAGATAAACCTATACTTGTTACACCGTATCTGTATTACGATCTTAAGCAGTCTGACCATGTATGCACAAGCACTTCCTTGGTACACAAATGAATTATTTCCCATACCAACATCTTCATTACTACATGTTATATACATGTCCATAAATGAAACTTTCACCCAAATGACCCCTTCAGGTCAAAGTCAGGAATCCCATTCGCTTTCCTGAAAACATTGGAGAACATGAAGATCTCTCAACACACCATTATATTAGGCTTCAACTACAAACAAACATTGACTGGCACTACTACTCAAGCCAGCACCTTAGCCCAAAGATTCCTGGAAAATTATAAACCAAATTGGAACAACTAGTCACCTCTCACAAGAGGACAACATACTGAACACATCATTACCAACATGGGGACTCTGGATCCACACCAGAAGTATATCCCTCATTGGTAACTCAGAGATCAGAATAAATTTCACTGGATGTCACATCCCCTGACCCACCCCCCAGAAACCACAATGAAAAACTTCTCAAAGCGAACTTCTCACTTCTCAAAAACTGAAGTGGAATCCTTCAAGGCCCCAGGACCCAGGGAAACTACAGCAGCCCAGAAGAATCCTATATATAGAAATGCATAAAATGTTGAACCTATCGCACAATCACATATATATATATATATATATATATATATATATATATGTATGTATATACATGTGAACGATGTATATATGTGCAAGTACTTTATGTACATACATATATTTCCATATACACACATATGCAGAAATATATATATATATATATATATATATATATATATATATATATATATATATATGGGTTCATGATTCCCGACAGGATATTCACCGGCGAGATGACCGACAGGTAAGTTTACCGACAGGGTTATTTGCCGACAGCGGAAAGACCGACAAGGGAATGTGCGATCGCGACCTAAGTGTCATGGTGACGGAGTTACGGTCAGGTAAGTGCTAACATGGATGTCGGGTTAGGCTGTGGGAAAGGTAGTGTGTGTTTGTGTCATATGGTATCGTTGTTACTCTGAGGGACTGTAGTTTAGGGACGGGGTTAAGTGAGTTAGGGTTAGGGTGCAGGTAGGTGATGATGGAGTCGTGTCGAAGAGCTTGGGCTAGGGTGGGTTAAGTGAGTTTAGGAGGGGGGTGCAGGTGTGTGAGTGTGTGTAGTGGGTGAGCTAGGGCTAGCTAGGGTTTAGTTGAGTGAGTGAGTTAGGCGGTAGTGGTAGGTAGGTGAGTGGTGGTTAGTGTGGAGCTAGGAGGTGGGTGGGTTGAGTGTTAGTTAGGAGGGGGTGGGTGCAGGTGTAGTGTGTGAGTTAGGGGGAGCTAGGGGTTAAGGGTGTAGGGGTTAGGTTAGTTGCCTAGGGTTAGTTAGTGCAGATAGTGGCTAGTGTGTATGCTAGTGTAGTGTGTTGTTACTTTCCGTGTGTAATGATGTCCGGTGTTTGCTTCGGGTTTTTGTGATGTCGGTTATTTGGCCGTGAGTTTTGTATATATATATATCGGTGTTTAGTAGTAGACCCATATATATATATATATATATATATATATATATATATATATATATATAATCATGTGTGTGTGTGTGTGTGTGTGTGTGTGTATACATACAGCAAGAAAAAAATCAGGGGTTTAGGAGGGTAGGCAGTTGATAAAGAATAAGGGGGGGTTGCTTGCAATGACTCCAAGCAGAGAAAAAACACAACTGACTTGTGCATTCATCAAAGTGATAACAACTACTTATGTGAATAACAGTGACAGCAGCTGAGACTTTTTCCAGAAAAGTGATAATGACTCACTGCTATATTGTAACTGCACGTATTGCTAATGTGATAATGACCTTCCTTTCATTACTACAAAGGTATGCATGCTGAGACACAGGTGATAATTGCTGCACATAACCTGAGTAGGCATTCATCATATTACATTGTGCAGCTGTTGTGTAACACAGACTCAGTATCCTCAGTAAGGAGAAGACCTGAGTCATTTAGTCAAGTAGTATTAACAGTTAGATATTACTGAGGCCTTCCTCCCACCTAAATTCCACACATGACTGACAAAGCCAGGAGAAATGCACAAAAAATATGGTAGCTCCATGCTGTCAGTAGTCACCTAGTGATCACCTTTATCTGACTCAGGCAACTACTGAGTATAATCAGAATAGTAATAATAATAATACTAATGCAAGCAAAAATATCAAACTTATCTGGCTAATCCTTTTAAAAGTATTAATTCTTGTTATCTCACCTAACCATCCCTCTGGTTACAGTAACAGTCAGAAGTTAAAAAGGCAGAAATATTGTCAAAAATATCCAATTAAACAATGCCGAGAATCAGACAACAAAGAAAGATCAGACCTAAATTTTGCATGAAAAACATTGAGGTTTCTGAACAGTGTTGAACACATAGACATGTTATCTGGTCTAGTTAGCTTATCTTCTGTTTTACCATGTAGACAGATATCATTGTAAATATACACATTCTTGGTGTAGCCAACATACTGCTGAATGGGTACATGTAAAGAGAAAAAGCAAGGTAAGGACTGCCACTCCACTAATGAACCCAGGACAGGCATGGGACTTCAGTTACAGGCAAGACAATCTCATCTGTCCAATAGCTGTGCTGGCTACCCATTCAGACAGCCGATAACACTGCAGTCTCACGACCTCCTTCAGTGTCAGCAGTCTGCCTTACCTATGCCTTTTCTCTTTACATGTGTCCATTCAGCAATGGACCTAAGACATCAAGTTCTGTATTAGTAAGCCCTTCCTGTCATCTAAACTCTACATATGCCTGATAAAAGCAGACAAAAAAAAGAAGTATTGCAGGATGGTCATTGACATATTAGATTGTACGTGGTAGCACTCTCCTGAAACAGTTGTCCTTTCTCAGCATCCTCACCAGCTCCTTTCCACAGTTATTTGTCAAAACTCAGAAAAATATAATTTTACACAACACAGTTCATAATAGAGTTTTACTTACCATACTGGTCATACTTGGTCATGGGTGTTTTCCATTCTTCTCACAAGCTGTGTGTTACCAATCCTGCATAGCGCTCCTCACGCCATTGTGGAGGTCCGTCAAGAACAATGCAATGCCCTCCTCAGTAAGGTGAACGTCATCCCTTCTGAACAGGTGAACATCTTCTGCGGTGATGCTGTCATGGCAGATTGTCGATCCACCGATCCTGTGCATCAAGCCATGCATGAACCTATTCTGTAAACGTCTGGTCTTGTGCGCTGCCTGTTGACTGTTTGCTGTTTTCCATATCTGGCGAGGAATTATGTCAGACCACACAAAATGGCAACATGGCCACCACAACTGCAGCTGTTGAAAAATTGCTCTGATTTGAAACCGTAGCCTTCCAAGTGGTTGACTGATGACATCATTCCCTCCAATGTGCAGCACAAGAATGTCGGGCTCAGGGTAGATGGAACACTTCTCTTCCAGCAACTGCAGGACTCTGCTCCAATGCATATCTCTTCTTGCAATCCAGTATACCTTCACGCTGGATGTGGGGAAGCACAAGTTGTACTGGTTTTCAGTTAAGGATGCATGGCTGACAGCCCAGTGAATGTAGGAATGGCCACATACTCACACTCTCACTTGTCGTTCTCCTGCTCGTGAAGCCATGTCATTGTCAGAAGGTGGGCGAACCTGCACAGGAAAGAAAATGCAAACAAATTACTACTGATGTTTGACAGATGTATTGGAAGACTACATATATATGTATATCATAATGCATTACCTGGTTAGACCATCCAGACAGCAATGATATCATGTGAGCCAGGGTCTTGAGAGATGGTTGTCAGTATGTCAGGACAAGACCAGTGGAAGGGTGGAGATACTCTGCTGCAAATGTTGACAGTTTGTACTGTGGGGGTGTGTGTTTGCCCCCATATAATGTCTGACTGAGGGATGAGCAGTGTGGAGTAAAATTAGGATGTCATACTTTAAAATTATCTAAGCCACTCTGTATTTGGATGTAACTGTGCATACAGTCGATATGACAGACTTTTATGTAATCGTTCACTTGGTATCTTCTGACAAGGTAAGGAATGGCATAAAACCAGGCAACGTCTGTATGACTATATGATTTACCAGTACTGCAGGCAGGAGTAGGATTCACAACTGGAGGAAACACATTTATTTGGAAGCAGAAGATTTTGCTTCATGAGCACCATGATTACAAACAGCTACAAAATATTCTGCTTCCGAAATAAATTATTCATGCATATCTACACCAGAATTACCTGTTCTAAAGACTTAACCCTTGCCTGTGATATAAATAGGACCTGCTGGACATACAGGTATATATCCCAGAGACTACCTGGCCTGCTGAACATACAGGTATATATCCCAGAGACTACCCGGCTTCTGGAACAGGCTGCCCATCTATGTGAAGCAGAGCTCTTCCTTAACCACATTAAGCTTTAACTTGGAAAATCGGATAGGGAAAAACAGATTCATCCCTGGCTTGGCACTTGTCTCTAATAGACACAAGCAACCTGTAAATGATTCATCTGTCAGGCCTCTGCTTGTAAATGTTTAATTTCCCAAGAGCCTGTTTACACTATGAAGGGTACCAGAACTTGTCAGAGATTTGGGATGCATAGCATTAAAAAAGCCCTTGTGGTTGTTACCTAGTAAACACCTATGAACCATAAAGCAAGTTAATCTTGATGAGAAACAATACTGTTCTAATTTACAAAACAACCATAGATATAACTCCAGGTTCTCCATTAAACAAATATCTCACTCAGCAACAATGTGCTTAACCCTTGTCTAAGTAACTACCTCCTCCCCAAACGGCTACCAGGTTTAACTATTACTGCAGAGTAGCTGCCCTCCTACTACTTATTGTTCAGAAAACACATGCTGATGCAAAACTGCATTTTTTCTGTTAATCTAAGTGAATTAGACTTCCTGTTAGACATGAAGAGGGATGGTGTTCGTGTCCGTCTACCTGCAGCAAGTTAAAGTGGCCATTACTGTTTCACAATCGGACAAGAGAAACATATGCAGAAAATGTCTTTTTTTGGGAAGAAGCAGGTGGAGCTTTTTGGGAGAAGCAATTGACCATCAAAGCTGGTTTCTCAGGATCAAGAGTGTGTGTTCGCTTGTTTGCACACACATGCAAGCATGCACTTCTCTCTCCAATTATGAGTCCCTGCTCAGCTCTTCATGAGCTCAAAGAGCAAAACCAAAGAGCCAAGCCAGATCTTTGTCTTAGCACTTTTTCAAAAATCCCAGGCTTGCACACATCATCTTCTCCATCTATGCTGTAAATAACTCAGAATTTTAGTGTTGAACCCAATACGCTCATGCCCACAAGTTCACACATATGCATACACCTTAAGACAATTTAGAAAATCATCAAAACCAGTAAGAGAACACCCATGCATGCACAGGAGAATGTGAAGACTTCACACAGAAGGCAACCCAGCCAAGAAACCAAGCATTAGATGGATGCGCCACCAACTGCTGCCGCACTGCATTGCCCTCCTTTAGAAGGCATTACCAAAAATAAAGGCTGCTCAGAAGGAAACAGATCTATTTTATAAAAAAAAAAAAAAACTGCATCCCAAGGCTTTAAAGTAATTTAAGAAAACTATATGGAACTGCAGCTTTCCATAAGCAGTACTATTTGTAAACCACAATTGACCTTCCATCCTTCAGCTTAAGTTTACATAGCCGGTATTAGGTTAAATGCTCCATTTCCCACAACATATTATATATAGCTCATCTCAGTTTTGTACTTGACAATCATCAAAATTAACAGTTTAAAAAGGTGATCCTGTATATAGTCACCCACTCCCCTGGTTGTGCAGCAGCAAGCTCAACCCACTAACTTTGCAAGCCAATGACAGCACTAAATGCACTACTTACAGTAGGCCCATCCTAACTAGAAAGGTTATTTTACTGTTGTTTTAAATGCGCTAAAAAATGTGTGTCCATTATCACTATTAGTACACTTTCCATTCTGTGCATTTGAAGTTAGGACACAAGGTGTCATCGCGCTAGACAAGTGTTGTGGCTACAACCATATTTATGACAAATGCCAGTGTCATTGCACCTTGGGTGGCCCACTTTATAAACAGGGGTGCAAACCTGTAGATGGCAATCACTGGTTGTAAATAAGGAATCATTGCACTTAGTCTTCTTTTACTTTATACATGTTAACCACATCCTGACTTACACACTGGGCCATCTCAGTCTGATCAAAACCCTTCACCCTTAAAAAAAATAAAACAGTGCATTTGCAAGGTATTTTAGTTAAGCGCTTCATATTAATGTTTGAAGGATTTTACTACTGCACCCCACCACCACCAACAGCCACTGCACTTTAAAACAATCATTTCAGATGGCGTAATTAATTTTAGTTGATTGTGTTACAATTCATTTCTGTAAAGGGCAGCAACTATTAACAATTGATGAGCAATAGTGTAAATCAGGTGTTTCTGATGCACTCCATACCAGTCCTAAACGTAACTAGACGCTAACAAGATCTGCACAAGATTTTAGTCATAACCAAAACTACGTGGCTTATATAGGTTTACAAAGCAAGCCATCTGTTAAGACCTCACGACATAGAAGACAAATCAACACATTTAGTGCTAAAAACCAGAATTATTTAAACTACAGCTTATCTAGCTATACTTTTCCGTGGCATGCTGGCAGCATGATACTGCAGATTCCTGCTACCTAATAATAATAATACAGACAATGCACATTACAGAGTTTAGTGAGCACGTAGTGTAGAAACAGTTGTACAGATTTCATCAAATCAGTTCAACTACCAATGACAGGATGAGCGCCATGACTATGATTATGAACAGCTGCGAAATCTACTGCTTCGGAAAGAAATTATTTGTGCAACTAAAACTTGACCCATACACTCCTGGAAAGGAGAAAGTAAAAAATGGTTACAGTGCATCTCAGTTCTGCCCGCAGTAACCACAACCCTATTATCATGAAATAGCTTAACTAAAGGGCAGGAAAAGCAGTTCCTGAGCCAGGCAGACGAAAGCTAACGGTTACTTCCTGATAACAACCGGCAACTGCCAAACTAGTGTTTCCAATACCGATCCTTGAGATCCGTCCTCAAAATAAGTAGAGCGATCCAGCAGCAGGTAAAATCTGCAAATATCAGTAAAAAGAAAGGAAGTACCTGCTGATGGACCCTCTATTTTTTCGTGGAGAACAAAAAAAATTTAGGTTTGGGGTGGAGGTGTTATGCACGTGGTGGCTAGGATTACTAGAATCTAATTGGCTGCCACCATTTGCTTTATTAACCGCTTTGCAAGCTGATTTTCTTTCAAAAGTTTAATGGGAGCAGCATGTAAAACCACACTGAATTGTAACTATATAAGGTAAATAACAGGTTACGATTTCAGGGTGTTTTACATGCTGCTCACATTATAAATCTACATTGTAGATGTTCTTCGTGTTTCAGTGTTGCAGTCATTACATTTGGGTAATCTGCTGGCAGGTTGCCCTCAGTTGGCCTGATTAACAAAGTCTTGGGTCCTGCGTCAGTTGCTGTCCCTTCTTCCATGACGTCAGGTTGTCAGGGGTATAAAGCATGCAGCCGATGCCATTATCCCAGTCTTTCTTGCCGTGCAGTGCCCGAAGCAGAAGCAGTTCGCAACTGCTGGACGGCTGACTACTGAAATTTTCGTTTTCGAGTTTCAGAACTGAAGTCTTCAACTTAAAGCTATGTGCCCCGTTGGAGAAACTTTTTCTTGCTCCATACCAATGTCAGTAAAAGTTAATAATTGCATTACTTGGGGAAAGCAAATACCTCATAAGGATTTTCATTTGTACTGTATTCCTTGCCTAGGCCCTGACCACGACGTACCTTGCTATTGGTTTTGTGCTTTATTTAATCAGCGCACTACCCGTAGTCGGTACATTTTTGCCTCTAAATATTTTGGTACTCGGTTTAATTATCCAGAAATTATGTTGGTTAGCCATCTGACTACTGGAATTCTGAAAAAACACAAAGAAAAAGACAGAGACAGGCTGCTGAGGTCCAAAACTGCCGACGACGCTTCTCCGAAGCCAGTTCGCCAGTACTCAGTGATGCGCTTTTGCAGCCCCTGATACCCGCTACTTTTGACTCGCAGGCCTCTACTGAGACCCATTCAGATTCCGGTATGCCGCGAGATGCTTCACCTATGGAACCCGTGGATATCTCTACTTTGGATTGGTCTGGAGCTGCTGTGCAGGCACTGGTTTCTGAGGGTGTATTCAGGCCATATTAAACCGACTCCACCTTCTATACTAAGGCCTAAATCTCGATCTAAGTCTAAAAAAACGACGTCCAGGCCACATGTTCAGGCCTAAAAACAAATGATCAAAATGGCTGAAGATCTTATTACTCTAATTGGGGGTAGTCAACCCCTCCCCCTTCTAAGAGGCCTAGGGCTGAACTTGACTATGAATCTTCTGATCAGGACTCTGTTTCTTCTAATTCTTCCAATGACCTGGATTTGTCCATGCCTACTTATGAGGATTCTGATGCAGAGGATTCCATTCCCTCTGCTTCCCCCCCCTGAGGACTTTTCTTTTGGGGAAACTTTACATACCTTAAGGGAGCATTTCCACTGGGAAAGTCAGGAATTTTCTGAATCTAAAAAGAGGCTTAGGGATTTCCTTCTTCTACCTCAGCATAGGCCTTTGGCTATACCTCCTGTACTAGATATTGTTGATGATGTGTTTTCGGAATCCAGTATGGCCCCTGATTCCCTGCCTCCGGCTCCTAGTAAACCTGACAGATACTAAAGGGTTCCTGAGTCCCACAAGTTCCTTTACAAAAATCCTGTTGCGGATCCAGAAACCATTTCTCAGGGGCCCACGGGCATTAAGGCTTCTACTGATAAAATCCTACCCCTACTGATAGAGACTCCAGGGCGCTGGATAAATGGGGTAAAAGGTTTTATACTTCTGCAACTGTGGCAATCAGGGCTTTAAACTGCCAATTTCATATGTTAAAATATCAACAGCATATTATTGGACTGCTTAAACAGAAAATTATGTTGATTTCTGACTATGTGGAAAGTAAGGATTTACAGGATTTCTTGCATTCTGCTGATCAAGTTAGAAAACATACTTTGCAATGTGGTTTTGAATCTTTAGAGGCCTCTTGCAGGGCTGCTGTTACTGGGTCTATGCTTAGAAGGCATGCTTGGCTTAAGGAGCAATCTCTGCCTGATCATGTTAAAGCAAAATTGTTGGATGCCCCTTTAAATCAGGACCGCCTGTTTGGCAATAAGGCTGAAGAAGTTCTAAAAAAGATAGAAGATAAAGCTAAATCTATGCAAACTGTAAAAGATTTTTTACAAGTGCAACCTCCAAGATTTAGTAGGCACTGGCCTACTAAGTATTGGTCCTTTCCAGCTCCTTCCAGATCCACTCAAGCCAAACCCAGACACATCAAAAGCACCAGGTTTCAGTCCCAAGGGACTCTCAGAGCTAAGCAATGGGGGGCCTCCACTTCCAAATCTGGAAATAACAAAACACCCCCTATGGTAAACAGTCTCAATGACTTTCCTTTAAAATTACCAAGCACTTACCTTTTAGCCGCCCCTTTGGGGGGAAAGATTGCTCTTCATGCAAAAAACTGGGAACTCATAACCCAGGACAAATGGGTTTTAAATATAGTGTCCCAGGGATACAGATTTCATTTTCACACGTTGCCAACTCCAAACGGTTGGCCAGACCTGCTCCCAAATCAGTGGGCAGAGGCTCAGAAACAAGTTCTTTCCCTCTTAAACATGGGGGCTATTCAGCCTGTACCAGAAGAGGAAAAGGGACAAGGTTTCTATTCCAGGCTTTTCCTGGTAACCAGAAAAGACAAATCATGGCGTCCAATTCTGGACCTGTCTACTCTAAAAATCTTTCTGGACATTCCAAAATTCAGGATGCTGACTCTTCACCAGTTACTTCCTATGCTTGGCAAAGATGCCTGGTTGGCAACTCTAGATTTTAAAGAAGCTTACCTGCATATCCCAACCAGGGAATCTTGCAGAAGATACCTATGCTTCAAAGCAGGCTACTTGCATTATCAGTTCTCTGCACTGCCCTTTGGCTTGTCTACTGTGCCCAGGGTATTCAGAAAGTGCCTGGCTCCAGTAATTGCATTTTGCAGGCAAAGAAATATTCAAATATACCCATACCTGGACGATTGTCTAATTCAGGCAGAAAACCAGGCCATACTTCTGAATCATCTAACATTTGTAAAAAGGGTTCTAACTTGTCTAGGGTACACCATAAACGAAAAGAAATTACAACTGGTGCCCTCTAAACAGATTACATTCCTGGGTGCAAGCTTGAATACAACTGCCCAGATGGCTTTCCTCACGCCAGAAAAGCAAATTCATCTGGTAACTTACTTCAAACAAGTGGCCACAAAAACCTTGCTGTCTGCAAGACAAATTCTGCAAGCCTTGGGGTTCATGGCCTCCTGCATTCTTCTAATTCCAAATGCAAGACTGCATATGAGGAAACTTCAGTGGTACTTAAAAAGTCTATGGAGTCAACATTGTCACAGCCTGGAAACAATGATTCCTATCATACCTTGCCTACGCCTGGAGTTCCTATGGTGGGCAGAGGCCTGCCACCAAAACAAGGGACTGCCATTCACACTACCCCCTGCCACCCAAACCCTAACTACAGACGCATCAGACTATGCATGGGGGGCTCACCTGGCAGGGAAGTGCATTCAGGGCAAATGGAACCCAAATCAAATGCACCTACATATCAATCAAAAAGAAATGTTAGCTTTACAGAATACTCTGACAGGGTTCAAGGACTACATTCGTCCAGGACAACTAAAGATGGACAACACCACGGTTATGTGGTACATAAACAAGCAGGAGGGTACACATTCCTACCCCCTCTGCAGACTAGCCATGGCATTGTGGAACACGGCCTTGAGCTATCAAGTGCAACTACAAACTCAATTCCTGCCAGGAAAACTAAATACACTGGCAGACGGACTAAGCAGAAATCTCATGGACCCACACGAGTGGAAACTGGAACCACAGATTTTCAATATGTTGCCAAGCAAATGCGGGAGCCCAGACATAGATCTATTTGCCTCCCCCCAGAACTGCCAGTTGGACAAATTTTGCACAAAGACTCCTCACAAAAAAACATGGAAAGTGGATGCTCTGTCCTTCAGCTGGAAAAACCTATCAGTCTATGTCTTCCCCCCTCTGCCTCTGCAAGTTCTACTAAAAGTCAAACAGGACAAACCAAAAATTATTTTGATTGCTCCAGACTGGCCTAGCCAACACTGGTAGGCACTCCTGCGCAGTGTGTCACAAATATCTCCATGGCACCTTCCTCAGACACCTTCCTTGCTGTCTCAGCAGGAGAACCAAATTCTGCACCCTCAGCTCCCAACCTAGAATCTTGCGGCTTGGCTAATAACTTAAATTCACCCTTAGCATCCCTGTGATGGATGTCATCTTGGAGGCGAGAAGACCTAGTGCTAGAAAATCTTATGCTGACAAATGGAAAAGATTCTGTGCCTGGAAACCAGTCTTTAGAGATGAGCACAGCAGCACCCAATTTAACTCAGATTGCAATACTTAACTGAGATGCTTTACAAGGGCCTGTCTTTTTCCTCTATTAAAATCCACGCGTCAGCTATTTCACCTCACTGTAACACAGAACCACCCCTCTTTTCTCATCCCCTGCTCAGGCAGTATCTCAGGGGGCAAATAATTTGAGACCACCCAGGAGAGCTCCTACCCCTGCCTGGGACCTTAACTTTGTTTTGGAAAAGCTCACTTTACCTCCTTTCAAGCCAGTTGCAAGTGCAGACTTAAAATGTCTTTCTTGGAAAACAGCCTTCCTATTAGCAATCACTTCAGCTAGAAGGATATCTGAATTACAGGCCCTTATGGCAGTGGAGCCTTTCATCATCTTTCATGCGGACAGGGTATCTCTGAGGACCAATCCATCCTTCATGCCCAAGGTGGTTTCCAGTGTGGCTCTTAACCAGTCCACTCATTTGCCAACTTTCTGTCCCAGTCCTCAGAACAAAGGGGAATGGATTCTGCATTCCTTGGACGTGCACAGACAACTTAGATTCTACTTGGACAGAAGTAAATTTCGAAGAAAATCTCAACAATTACTAGTGGCATTTGCTGCTAGGGCAGAGGGGAAGGCTATTTCAAAACAAACCATTTCTAAGTGGATAAACTATTGCATTAATTTCTGCTATAAGCACCATGGAAAACCTATCCCCCAGGGGATCAGATCTCATTCCACCAGGGCTGCATCTATTTCTGCAGCCTTTCTCAGAGGTGTTCCTACCAGGGATATTCTAGAAGCTGCTACCTGGATTTCAGTACATACTTTCACCAAGCAATTCTCATGTACAAATTTTCTCTAAATCCAGAGCTGGCTTTGCCACTGCTATCTTGCAAGGCCTTATAGCTGGTCCTAATGCTGCATAAATCCATCCTCCCAACCATAGCTTTGAGAATCTACCCAAATGTAATGACTGCAACAGTGAAACACGAAGAACATAGTACAGTTGTGTGCACTTACCATAAATGTAGATGTTAGTGTATTCACTGTTGCAGTCCTGGTTACCCTCCCTCCAGCCACCTGTTTTTCTCTTACTATACCTCTACATTCCTTTACTACACTTAAAAGCCTTTTTGGTGTATTTGCTTTTGGTTGGAGGTATATTTTTGTGTTTATAATTTTATTTGCTCCCCATCTGGGGGCACCTGACATCTGGGGCAAGAAAAACTGATGACGACCTGACGTCATGGAAGAAGGGACAGCAACTGACGCAGGACCCAAGACTTTGCTAATCAGGCCGACTGAGGGCAACCTGCCAGCAGATTACCCAAATGTAATGACTGCAACAGTGAATACACTCAACATCTACATTTATGTTAAGTGTGCGCAACTGTACGTTTCTCACGTCAGTAGAAGGTACTCTGGGGTAACAGCTTGTAATTCCTATCATCTCACAGCACGCTCGGTTGTAAGCAGAGAGGCGCTGTGAAGATGGTACTTGGGGTTAATGAGTTAAACTACATTCCTCCACCAAAACATTATTCTGCATGTATTGTTCCCACTACTACAAGTTTTCTATGTAATTTGCTCCAACCATTTTCTAAGGTCTCACTTGCAGATCTTTTATCTTTGTTACTGTATTCACTACTTCCAACACAGTTGGCTTAGATTGTGGTTTCCATTTTCTAGGAATGGATTTTTTGGCAGCCACCAGAATTAAACTCTGCAAAACCTTAATATGTCTAGGCAATTCTGATTCTGTATCACAGCTCAAAAAAATAAATTCCGTTAGTTAAACCAGTTTGCTCACCTAGTATTTTTGATGAGTAGTCTGCAGGGAATGTTTACAATTTGTTAACTCATTACACTCCCAAAAATATGTTCCTAATTACCTGATTCTTCCCCATCACACCTCCAACATTTGCAGTCTATCTGAGGAAACATTCTTTGGAATCTGCTTGCACTATAAAAATACCTATGCGGACATGTCCAAGCAAATATCCTAAATCTTCTAGACTTTGTTGCATACTTGGGAGCCATACACACATCCCCCCATTATTTCTTTGTGAATTGCTTATCTAATCTCTCTTCCCAATCCTTTCTAACTTTCTCTGATTGATTCCTGTAGTTATTATGCAATATTTTATATGCCCTACTAATTATCCCTTTTTTAACAGCAGCTTCTGTTCTAGATTCTACTAAAAACTCTACTAGTGCTGGTCTTTTGGCATCAGGCCTCATAACATCCCTAGGTGGGCTTTATTTACACAGTAATACACACCCTGTTGGGCATTATTGCTTGTTTATCATGTCCCCATAAATATGGGTATTGCTGAACCAATTTGTATGTGAGCACATAGTTTACTGTTATTGCCTTGTTTTAGCTTCATTTATTTTATATCCCGAAAAGAGTTGAAGCTGTCTCAGAATATTCCACAACACTGAAATGCCCTTTTCTGGTTTTATCTGCTATGAAATAGCATCCGCAAATAAAGCCAGCGTTTCTTAACTACCGTGCAAATTATATCCTTGAACTTCTCAGTCCATTATTTTCTTTGCCAGTGTTTCAAAATATAAAGCAGATAAAGGGAAAAGAGGACACCCCTGCCTTTTCATCTGCCCAAACAGAACATATTGGAGAGTAACCCACCCACTTAATTTTCACCAGTGATCCTTCGTATATCCTGCTAATCAACATTATAATTTTTATCAGGAAATGCAAATGATTCCATTGCCCATGTGTAAAAACTCCAGCCTACTCTGTTGAATATTTTCCCTGCATCAAAACCCACTAACAGCAGTGATATTGTCTTACTTTCTGCTTCTCTCTGAATCATCGTTGTTCTTTTAATGTTGCAAAATGTTTGCCATCCCTCCACAAAACCAAATTGATCCATATCTATCAATTTTGGCATTACCTTTCCATTCTTTTAGGAATTCTAGACATAAGCACTTTATAATCATAGTTTAAAATTGAAATGGCCCTATATGAAGGTGGATCTGATGGATTTTTACCATCTTTAGGTATTACAGCCACCACCACTTTCTTCCAGGATGTTGGTGCTTCTCCTCCTTTTAAAGTATTGTTAAATAGAATAGAACATCTGATGTTGTTAATCTTCATTCCATTCATCACTGATGGGTTCAGTTCCGAGCCCACGGAACCGAGTCGGCCTTATACCAAAGCTCGTGCCAGCCAAGAACTCTCAAGCTAAGATTTTACCCATAACCACCTTCTCCCTGTTACCTCAAATCTCGTTTGCCATGTTGCCATAAACCAGCTTTCAAGCCACTTCTCAGCTAAGTCTGTCTTTTTTTTGAGTATTCTGAAATGTGGATATTGTTGTTATCCCTAAATAGTTTAAATGTAATTTTTTGGAGTATTCTGAAATGTTGATATTGTTGTTATCCCTAAATAGTTTAACTTGTTTCTACATAGAGTGTTACCTCTTTACCTGTGTTTTGCTAAGTTCTACTTCCCCTTTTTCCTGTCAACTACCTGCTGGTAATCTTTGTACCATCGCTGGTGCTCTTTCTCTCTACCCGCTGTGGTAATTCTCCTTTACCATTGTTGTCATCTTTCTCTCTCTCTATCTGTAGCTAACTGTAGTTGTGTGCTTAGTTGTTTTCTCATCGTGTTTTTGTTGAGTTTGGTGTTAACATGTCTGATAAAAAGGGCACGTTGGGGTTCAAGCAGTGCCTGAAGTGTGGGAGAAAAATGCCTAATAGTGACCTTCATGATGACTGTGTTTATTGTTTGGGTGTGTCTCACCTCTGGGTACACCCCCCTTGTTCCTTCTGTGCAGGGTTTAGTTCTCGTAACCTGAATGAACGTAAAAACAAATATATTTTGAAGGTCCTTCTCAAATTGCCCTTCTCAGAGGCTCTCTCCGCGTCAGAGGGTTCATCCCCTCCAAAGAAAGAGAAAAAGAGGCTCCACTCCATTCCCTCCTCACCCTCTGGTGAGAAGGAAAGACCGCCAAAACCAAAAATGCAAAAACTTTCTGCACTGGAGCAGAAGTCTTCACCTACAGTACTGTCTTCGGTATAATGTATTTCTCTAGTGTCGATGCTGACTCCCTCGCCACCGACAATGTCTATGGCACTGACTGTGACAGATACAAAAATCTTGACCTCAACACGATTATGACTCCGAGCCCTTCCACTGCTGCGATAACTCATTCCGACACTGCTGCTCCTCTCGTCTCAAAAATGGAGACAGTGGTGCCTTTAGACATGCTAGCTCGGACACTATACTCCCTGTCTGTGGACCCTTTCTTGGGGGATATCCTACTGGATCCACCAGGAGCCTCTCTGAACTCGACGTGGTGCTCCTTGAGGACCAGCTGCTGATGGCCAGGGGGATTTCTTCTGATTCTAAATCCCAGTCCCTTTTAGGACTTGGGGTTTCTGCTTCACGGACTCCATCTTACTCTCCTCCTTCATCCTCCTTGAAGGTTCCGAAGCCCTCTGCAACGACGCCTCTCTCTGCACCCTCGGCTTTGGTGCCAATAGTGGACCTCACTTCGGCCCCAGAGTTGACACTTTGGCCTTCGGCTCCGTTGGAACCGGGTCTTCCTCTGATCCAGGATTGGGCTGCAGCCGGCCTTTTCTACAATGACGTCTACGGCTCCAGAAACCCTGTCGGTACCTATCCAGCTTGAGGCCCCACCCCTGGAGCAGGCTTAATGGAGTGGGGTGTGACCCTGGTCCCGAGGTTGTCCCTCTCACTTTCGGGCTCCCACCCCTCTTCGGGCGGCCCTGCTTTCCAGGTGATGGAGAGGGCCCTTGCTTCTGTGAGCAAGCCTTCAGCGTCGGAATCCCCATGTCCTCCCCCTGTACTGCAGCTGTAGGCCACCATCCCGGATCAAGCATGGGAGATGCAGGAGGCCCTATTGCAGGATGCCCCTTCTTTTAGGGTCCTCCCCAGCAAATCCCACTGAGGAGGTTCCTAGGAAGAAATCATGGAAGAGGATGCACGTGGACTCCCCGGAGGAGTCCTTCACCAAGGATATTGATTACAAGGAAGGGAAGGGTCCCCACGATCACCCCCTGATGATATCTCCTTCGGAGACATCCTGGAGATCTTGAAACAGAGGGGTGATTGGAAGACCAAAAACCCTTCCTGATAGGAATCTGTTTTCCTGCAGACCTTTCGTGCTCAACCATCTATCTCCTGGGTGACCCCGCCTGCAGATGAGTTGGTTCAGCTTAAGGTGCAGCGTGCCTGGAAGAACCCTGACATGGTTGAAGCAATCTCCAAGAAACCAGACAAGATCCTCTCTCCTCCTGAAGAACTTCCTCATTGGTCCAAGGGTTTATTGGTAGATGCTATGGTGGTGGCGGCAGCCACCAAGAAAGAGCTTGCTGAGGAGATGCATTCTGTTCATCCACCTAACAGGGAGTCCTGAGCAGTGGACAGACTGGGGAAGCGAGTTTTTGCTTCATCGACCTTTGCTATTCGCTCTTTGAACTAGCTGGCACATTTCACCAGACTCCAGAGAGACCTCATTTCCGAACTCTCTGGTACTCTCTCAGGAAAGGTGTCTGACAAGGTTAATGATAAGGTAGCCTCACAGCTAGCAACCCTGCAATCAATTTCAAATTCGTCCATGAGGTTGATTTCACATGCAACCGAAGGGGCGGTTAGAGCTGCGGGTTCAGGCATAGTTATGAGACGTCACGTCTGGATGCACCTGAGTGACTTTGCAGATCCTTTTAAGTCTAACTTCCTTAATGTTCCAGTAGAAGCGTCTTCCCTGTTTGGCCCCAAAGTGAACAACACATTGGCCAGATGTGAGCAGGATGGCAAGACCCTGTCTGCGGTTGGTGTACGTTTCTGCACTCCTCAGCGTCCCTTTTCAGGGAGCCAGAGAAGTGGGAAATTGAGGCACAAAAAGTCTTGGGGTTCTTTTCGTGACACACGTGGCGTGTTTACCCCCAGAGGCAGAGGGGGCAACTCTTCCGAAAGATGCCCCTACAGAGGCAGAGAGGGTCTTCGTAATCAGGGTTCCAGGGATTCCTTCTCTGGACAGCCCTTATCAGCGCTTCTGAAGAGCATCCCAATTGCTTTCCTCTGGAAGCAGTCGGGGGATGCCTTTCTCTAAACCCCACTGTCTGGCTGTCTATTACCACTGACTCTTGGGTGCAGAAGATAATATCCAGAGGTTACCAAATCCCCTTCGACTCCCACCCAAATCCTCCAAAGCGAATCCCAGACATCTCACTCAGTCTAAGGAAAGAGGCAGCTTTTCAAATAGAACAGCTGTACTTAAAAAGAGTCCTCCAGAAAGTTCCACCAGACCAGATAGGATCTGGATTTTACTCTAGGTTCTTTTTGGTGCCAAAAAAGACAGGGGACTGGAGGCCAATTTTGAACCTCAGCTGTTTAAATAAGTTTGCCAGCCAGAAAAAATTCCGGATGGCCACGGTTCAGTCCATTCTCCCATTTCTGGAGGAAGGCAATTAGATGTGCTCGATAGACCTTTGAGATGCTTATTACTACATCAAAATGGACAAATACTCCAGAAGGTTCCTTCACTTCCGGCTGGGAGCCAATCATTACCAATTCCATGCCCTTACCTTCGGACTCTCTACGGCCCCCAGAGTGTTCACCAAATGTATGTCAGCAGTGACAGCTCACTTGAGACTGCAAGGATTCCAGGTGTTTCCATATCTAGAAGATTGGCTCCTCACCGCCCCCACCAAGCATCTACTGGGTAACAGTCTTACATTACACCCTCTGTCTGGCGCATTGCCTGGGAATATCCATAAACTGGGAAAAGTCCAATCTAACTCCGACTGAGACCCTGGAGTTTATAGGGGTAACGTTCAGTACCCAGTCTTGCTTGATTTCTCTCCCGGATCATAAGCTGCAAAGACTAAGGATACAGCTTCGAGTGATACTCTGCCACAGATTGGTACCAGCTCAACAGGTTCTACAGTTGCTAGGATCGATGGCAGCATCTATATCACATGAGACTCCTACAGTGGTTTCTGTTGACTCAGTGATACCCGAACCGTCATCCATTGTCTTACCAGATTTGTATTACAGATCAGTGTAAATTGGATCTTTCTTGGTGGATGAAACCAGACACAGCACTTTGGAGCTGGTCTTTTCATCCTCCTCAGCCCAGCAGCATTGTGACCATGGACCCTTTTCTGATAGGGCGGAGGGGGCCATTATCAGGGAATGGCTGTCCAAGGCACATGGTCTGATCTAGAAGCCAATCTGCACATAAATCTTCTTCAATTGAGGGCAGTGCTTTTAGCGTTGCAGGCATTTCAGACTGCCCTTCCTTTGGGAACAGTTGCCATCCAATTGGACAACATGTCAGTAGTTTGGTACATCAACAAATAAGGGGGGAACCAAGTCCTATCCTCTGTCGAGAAGCTGTGAGAGTGTGGCAATGGTCGATGGCTTCCAACCGCTTTCTGACAGCAACGCATATCCCAGGGATTTCCAATGTGATTGCAGGCAAGTTAATCAGGTGCATTCTCCTGCCTCGCGAGTGGTCCCTCAACCCCAACCTAGTGGCAAAGATCTTCAGGTGTTGGGGTCAGCCTTGCTGCAACCTGTTCACCTCCCTGTCTCAAAAGTGCAGCAATTACTTCACCCTAATTCCACCGCAGGGGGAGCCCCCATGGGACTTCTTTATGCTTATCCTCCCATTCCTCTGATTCCTCTAGTTCTGAAGAAAGCCCTACAGTTGAAAAGCAAAATGATCCTCATAGCCCCTTTTTGGCCTCGACAAGTGTGGTTCCCCCTTCTCTGGCTTCATTTCCTTTGCAGTCCGTGGATCTTGGATCCAACTCCAAATCTGATATCTCACCCTCAAGGGCTGAGCCACCCGAAACTTTTCAGCCTCAAGCTCACAGCTTGGCTTCTCCACCTCCAATGATTGCCAGGCATTGTAATCTTTCTTCTCCAGTACATGATATTATTCTGGCTTCGCATAGAGCATCCACCAGAAAGCTTTATGCTGACAAATGGAAAAGATTTGCAATTTGGTCTAGAAAAAGAGAATTGAATCCCTTTTCTGCACCCATCTCTGTGGTACTCCAGTATCTATCAACATTTTTTGAGGAGGGCGCCACAGCTTCAACTATTTGTGTCCATTTAGCTGCCATTTCAAATTTTCATGATGGTTTTGGGGATTCCTCTTTAGTTTCTCATCATCTGAGTCAAACCTTTTTGAAAGGAATCTTATCATACGAGACCTCCACTTAAGCAGCCCACTGAACCCTGGAGCCTTACACTTATCTTGCAGTCCTTGAACACGGTCTCCCTTCGAGCAGAAGCTATGTGTGACATCAAGTTCCTCTCCTGGAAATCCCTTTTTCTGGTAGCTATTACTTAAGCTAGACACATTTCTAAACTCCACGCGCTTTGTGTCAAGCATCCTTATCTGATTTTTTCATAAGGAAAGAGTGTCACTTCGGACCAATCCTTCCCTCCTGCCCAAAGTAATTTCCGAGTTCTGCATTAATCAGACTATTGATTTGCCTGTGTTCTTCCCTAAGTTTTTTAACAAGGGAGAGTATTGTTTACATTTGTTGGATGTTCGTAGACAATTGAGGCTTTATCTAGACAGAACAAGGGCAATCAGGAAATCTGACCAATTATTTATTTCTTTTTCTGGCCCAAAAATGGGAACGTCAGTCTCTAAAGTGACTCTATCCAAACAGAGACTATAAATTTCATTTATAATAATCTGGGAAGTAAATCTGTTCCTCCAAACATCAGGGCTCACTCCACCAGATCAGTGGGAACTTCTGTGGCATTCCACTCCAGAGCTTCAATGAACGACATATGTGCAGCAGCTACATGGGCTTCCCCCCATACCTTTATCACTCATTACAAACTGGCTCTGGTCTCCAGGGGAAGGGAGTCCTTTGGTTCAGTGGTGCTCAGGAATGTTCTTCCTTAGGACCACCCATGGATATAAGGTAGCTGGGGACTCTGTCCCATCAGTGATGAATGGAATGAAGATTAACAACATCAGATAAAGAAGTTATGTCTTACCATAACGTTCCATCTGTGTTGTTGATCTTCATCCATTCATCACATCCCACCCTCCTTCCCCCTCCTAGAGGCTCCTGGGGGATTTTTGGGTCCATTTTCCTGGGCTAAGGCCTTTACTTTACTTTACTTGCTAGGGAAAACTCGATCTGAGTTAACAGGGAGAAGGGGATTGTGGGTAAAATCTTAGCTCGAGAGTTTTTGGCTGGTGCAGGCTTTGGTATAAGGCTGACTTGGCTCCAAGGGTTCGGAACCAAACCTATTAGTGATGAATGGATGAAGATCAACAACACAGATGGAACGTTATGGTAAGATGTAACTTCTTTTTTACAGATTTTTATCACTTTCTTCCCTCCTAGTTTCCAAACTTCCATAGGAATTCCATCTATTCCTAGGGACTTTCCTGTAGATCAGTTATACATTATCATTTTTATCTCATCTCCTCCTATCCTAACAGTTAGCAGTTGAGTCTTATGTACCACTAACTGTGGCATATTTAATTTTTCCATAAACATTTCCATTTGTTCTTTTTCTTGATTTCCACATTTCTCTGCTTTATGCAAATTTTCATAACATTTCTGAAATATTTCTAATACCTGTAGAGGAGCTCTGGTTATTTTTATTGTTATTGACTCTCTAAAATTGTATCCGCGATGGTGCAGCGGTAGCGTTGTTGCCTCACAGCAAGCGGTTCTCCCATTCCATTCTCGGCTGGAGTACGGGGAGTGCCTTCTGTGTGGAGTCTGCATGTCCTCCCCGCGGTTTGGTGGCATTTGAAAGACATGCGTAAATGGGCGTGCCTTCGTTGAAGGTTGGACGTCGAGCTGGCACCTCGGCTTTCGTGAAAATTTACTGCCAATCATTAGCAGACCTGAGTTCCGCTGTGATGACCCCTAACCGGGAAAAGCCAAAAGACAAAGAACAAACAGCAACATTGACTCTCTAAAATTGGCAACAATCCTGCTACTTTCTGTTGCGTTAGCTGTTGTGCTAAAAAGTTTTTGTGCTCTAGGGTTAATCAGAAACAGTTGCTTAACAGCAATCTTTCCATGTCATGCATATTATCGAGGTAGTCCGTCCCTTATTTTCTCTTTAGCACTCTGTAATTGCACCACTTCTTGCTCTGTAACATTCCTTCTGTTTCTGCAATACTTTAAGCTTTATTAGTCCTTAACTAGATCTCTCTTTCCTTTAATTTCTACCTTACTTTTAAACTCCACTTTAATTCTATCCCAGTCCCTAGCTATATTTTCAGAAGAGAGCTGTATCTTCCCTAATAACCCTCAAATAATTTCCACTACCCATTCCTATAATTCCTCTGTTTTCAACAAATAGGTTGGGAAGTGCCAATGTCTTATTTTTATTTCATTACCTTGCATTTTTATTTTAGTTATTATTGCCAAGTGATCTGAAATAGTTATCGGATGTGTATCAAAACTTTCAGTTAAATGCAGATGTTGCTGTGAAGTATAATTTCTGTCTAGCTTAGCCCAGTTTTTGTACATTGGGGAATAATGTATAAATTCCCTCCGAATTCCTACTACTGAATTCACATCTTCCATACCAAATATTTTCGTAACTTTCTTCAAAAATCTACCCTTGTTTATTATATTTTCCTCCTCTAGGCCCGCCATATACATCCTTGCTATTACAAAATCAAATTCAAGTCCCCACCTATAAATAATATTCCATGCTGAAAGCTGATTATTTCAACCAGAATTTTCTTAAGCTCTGTTATAGCAGTTTTAGGTGGAATATAAATACATGCCAGCGTAATCCTTTCCCTTGCCAGTAGCCCTTTAGTACTACAAATCTGCCATTATTATCTTTTTTTTATTAGTAGTGGAGTTCCTCGCGCACTTAGTATAAGTACTTCCATTTTCTTTTGTCCAAGATATTCCACTGAATAACATCCTTTGTTTATCAAATTCACATGCTCAGTTCTTTGCAAATGTGTCTCCTGTAGCATAGCTGTTTGCACTCTGCATTTTGTAATATTGTTCACTACTCATTCTTTTTTTTTTTTTATCTATGAGACCATTCACATACATGGAAAGTGCTGTCATCATGATAACTCATTCCCACCTGTATGTATAACAGTTTTTTTTAAAGTGTTTGATTTCAGCTTTTGTATTACTTGCATGCACCAGTGTTTGGCAGGTTGATCTTTTATACAGTTGTTTCTTGGCTTATCCATTTGAACCTGTACCACATCTTACAAGACTTTTGTGTTAATGAAAATCCTCAAAAAAGACACCACCACCCCCAGAACCTATTAACTTAATACTAACATCCAAAGCTATGTACATATTCAAATAATGAAGTTTAACCCCTCCTAATATGAACAGTTGTCAGAAGTATTCTCATTTTGTTCCTCTTTGTCAGATTGTTTCTGTAGAAAAATGAGAACTAGATATACAGGTGCCTTAGTGCCTACATGTCTTAAAACTGAACTAGGAGAAAGAAAGAACAAACAATAGGGGCACCTATTTAGTATTCCTATTACACACAAAAAGAACCGAAAAAGCTTTACTTTATAGCATGTGGTGTATGTCATTTATTATAAAAGTACTGTTAAGATCAAAATTTTGTTCTGCTTACAGTTAACTCTTTCCTTCCTCTTCCCCGCTCCTTAATGTTCTTCCAAACATTATTTCACTGAAGTAGATCACATGCTTTGGAGTCCACTACAAGTTTAACAAAGACTAAGTCAAAAATGTCCAAGTTTTCTTATTCCACCATGTTTCATAAATGTAATTGATGCTTTGTAATCCCACATTTATTCATCATTGTCCAAGTTGCTGGTTTTCTTCCTGTTGATCTCCATATCCCAAGTCCAGTCTCCAGTTCATTTCTAACATACTTCTGGTTCCTCTTGACCTTTTTTCCTGTCTTTCAAGCATTTTCCTTTGGAACATTGGAAAAGGTTTCGCTGGCATAGTCTCTCTATGGGCTTTATCAGAAGAATAATAAGTAGAATCCCCTTCTGTTTCATAGCTCACTTTTTTGTTGGACAAATTTTGGATTTCCTCCATAGCATGTTCTGCATCAAAAATGATTTTGACCCTCCAGGAAAAAATATTCTGAAAGTAGCTGGGTATAACCGCTTGAATTTCACATCTGCTTCTTGGCATTCCCTGATGGCTGGAGTAAATGTACTCTTCTGCCTGGTGTACAGTGAGTCATCATTTTCCACAAACACTCTACTGTCTCCCACTTTTAGTACTTTGTCCTTTATCACAGTTTTGTCAGATTCAACTCTTTCTGCTGGTAGGATTGCATCTTTACTGTTAAAGGTCTGGGTTGCTTCTCATGACCAGATTTGGAGCATACACATGGTGTGCCCTTTCAATTAACAACAACTGCTATGGAATGCCAGTTCAGTTGCTTATTTGTGATTTCATAAAATTAATATAGTTTCTTCCTTCCAGTTTCTCTGGTACAGCAAAAAATCTTAGGTTTTCCTTACTTGTTCTGTCTAACATTTTTAGTTTTCCTCTAGATTACTGGAAGTCATGTCTTGCACCAAAGCTGGAGCTTTACCTACCTTTTGTTGAACAACTGCAGGATTCTTCCCAGCCAGTGTTTTTTTCCTCACCATTTGTGATCGAGTTCCTTTCAGGTTCTATGAATTTATTTTTTGCTGGCATGCAGGCAATGGACTTACTAGCCAGTTACTGAACTTTACCCAAAATGACAAATTCACTGGTTCTCTTTTCTGAGTTTCTGTTCTCACAGAGGGAGAGATGAAATTAAGCTGTTACTCAGTGTGAAGCCATATTGGAAGTCCCTAACACCTTTCTTCCTGCCCTCAAATCAAGCAGTTTTTGAAGAGGGTTTACATATTTGTCTGTCTAGAATATGGGTGACTTTTCCTCCGGTTCTTAACTTCGTCCTTGAAAAGTTAATATTTCTTCATTTGAACCAGCACTTCAGGCATATTTGGGGTTTTTAACACTGAAGTCTGTATTAATCATTGCTCTGACTCCTTCAACAAAGGTTTTTGAGTTACAAGCTGTCATGATGAGTCAAAACTACCTCATTTTTTATAAGGATTTTTTTTTTTTTGAGAACAACTCATTTTATATCAAATATAGTTTGAGTTTACCTTGAGCCAGTCCATCAATCTCTAGATCTTCTTTCCATAACCCCAAAATAAGGGAGGAAGAAATCTGGATACTTTGGATGTCCACAGGCAGCTCAGATACTAATTGGCTGAACTCAGTCCTTCAGGAAGGCCAATCAGCTGTTTGTCTCCAATGGTGGTAAGAGAAAAGGACAAATATATTTTTTTTATTTTACATTTGTTTACCTGAAAGTCCTACTGGGCCAATGGGCCATTTTCAGCTCCACAAAATTATAACATTACAAGAAATATAACAAGAAATATTACAAGAAATATAAACAAGAAATAGGTTATTATTAAGAGATCGTAACACATGAAAAATAACAGCAAAACAAATGTGTGATGGTAGAGATATACTGAGGTGTTAGGGGAGTTGAGAAAAATATAAAATAGACCAAAGCAGACGGTTTCAAGGTGGTTGTCTCATGCTATTTCCTTTTGTTATTCTCACCATAACAAGCCATGTCAGGGCAAGGCTGGGGCCCATTCTACCAGGACTTTGGCTTCTTTTTTTGACTTTCTAGAAAGGGGTGGACTCTAGACGTATTCTAGAGGCAGCAACTTGGTCATCTGTATGCAGTTTTACAAAACATTATGTGTAGACTGTATTCCTTTTCCAGGTCTAGAGAAGGCTTTGCTAGGACAATTCCCCATGGTCTGCTGGATTCTTAGTCAACTTCCTCTTCCCTTTTTGTTACTAAGATTTGGTAATAGCGTAGGTCACTGCAACAGTGATCTGTTGTAGAACATAATACAACTGTGTAAGCACAACGTATGTTCTAATAGAGCCCAATCCTTTCTAACCTTCTGTGATTGATTCCTGTAGTTGTCATGTAATATTTTATGTGCCCTACTAATTATCTTTTTTTAAAAGCAGCTTCTGTTCTAGATTCTACTAAAAATTCTACCAGTTCTGGTCTTTTGGCATATGGCCTCATAATACCCCTGGCCGGTCCTTATTTACATAGTAACACACACCCTGTTAGACATTATTGCTTGCTTATGACCCCATAAATATGGGTATTGCTGAATCAATTTGTGTGTGAGTACATAGTTTATGGCTGTTGCCTTGTTTTATCGTCATTCATTTTATGTCCCGAAAAGACTTGAAACTGTCTCACAATGTTCCACAACACTGAAATGTGCTTTTCTGATTAGGTATAAAATATCATCATCTGCAAATAACCTCACCTTTTCTTGACTACCTTACCGATTATATCCTTGAATTTCTGTGCCCCTTGTTTTTCTGCCAATGGTTCTAAATATATCACAAATTACAAAGGGGAAAGAGGGCACCCCTGCCTAGTTCCTGTGCTCAGACTGAACTTAGAGAGGAACCCAAACACTTTAATTTATATCTTTGATCCCTCGTATATCCTCCTAATCAACCTTATAATGTTATCAGGGAATGCAAATGCTTTCATTGCCTTACTCATAAAATCCCAGCTTACTCTGTCATGTATTTTTTTTTTTTGCATCAAGGCCCACCAAAAACTGTGGTATTTTCTTACATTCTTCTTCCCTCTTGATGATCATTGTTCTGTTAACATTATCAAATTTTTGCCTTCCCTCCACAAGACAACACTGATCCACGTCTGTCAATTTTGGCATCACTTTTGCCATTCTTTTAGCCATTATATACATAAGTACTTTATATAATCATGGTTTAGAATCAAAATGGGCCTATATGAAGTTGGATCTGATGGGTCTTTACCATCTTTAGGTATTACAGCCACTGACACTTTCTTCCAGGATGTTGGTGCTTCTCCTCTTCTTAAAATCCTTTTAAAAAAAACCTTCCAGATCTTTATCACCTTCTTCTCTCCTGTTTTCCAAAGTTCCACAGGAATGCCATCTATTCCTGGGGACTTTCCTGTAGATTGGTTATACATCACCATTTTTATCACATCTCCTCCTATCCTAACTGTTAGTAATTGAGACTCTCTGCCTGTAGCCTTGGCATGTTTAATTCTTCCATAATTATTTCCGTTTGTACTTTTTCTTGATTTCCATATTTCTTTACTTTTTACAGATTTTAATAAAATTTCCAAAATAATTCTACTACCTCTACAGATCTATGGTTATGTTCCTTGTTATAGGCCCCCTGAGGTTAGTGACATCCATTTCTACTTTCTGTTGCTTGAATCATTGTTCTAAAAGTTAAATATGAAAAAACAGTTGCTTAACAGTAATCTTTCCGAAGTCATGCATGTTATGGAGTTAATCCCTTACTTTCTCTTTAGCAGTCTGCAGTTGTTCTTCTTGGTCTGTGAGTCTCCCCCATTCTGCAGTACTTTACACCTTTGTCAGTCCGTTTAAATAATTCTTGTTGCTTAATGATATCTGTCTTTCCTTTATTTCCACCCTATTTTTAAATTCCACTTTAATTTTATCCTACTCCCTAGCTATGGTAATTACTCTCTTCCCTAATAACTCCCAAATGCATTCCACTATCCATTCCTTAAATTCTTGTTTTTAACAGATAGGTGGAGAAGCGCCGGTGTCTCATTTTTTTAATTACCCTGCATTTTTATTTTAGTTATTATTGGCATTGTGATCTTAAATAGTTATTGGATGCTTATCAAAACTTTCAATTAAGTGACATGTTCCTGTGATGTGTAATTTCTGTCTAGCCTAGCCCAGGTTTTGTACCTTGGGGGAGTAGTATGTAAATTCCCTCTGAACTCTTGCCACTGAATTCATATCCTCCATATCAAATATTTTCATAAATATCTTCAAAAATTTACCCTCATTTGTTATATTTTCCCTTCTGGGCCTCCCAGATACATCCTCACTGCTACTAATCAAATTCCAGTCCCCACCTATAAGTAATGTTCCTGCTGAAAGCTGATTATTTCTCCCAGAATTTTCTTAAGCGCCATCACAGCAGTTTTAGTTGGAGTATACATACATGCCAGTATAACCCTCCTCCCTTGCCAGTAGTGCCTTAGTACTACAAATCTGCCATTATTATCATTTTTTTTCTTTCCTATCACTATTGGAGGTCTTCCTGCAATTAATATGAGTACTTGCCTTTTCCTTTGTCCTGAATATTCCACTGAATAACTATCTTGAAATCCTTTCTTAGCCACCTGGGGTTAATCTCATTATAGTAGACAAATTTAGATATCTTGGTTTCTGGTTAGATGTATTTTTTCTACTGTACGAGCACAGACAAAACCCTGGTGAAGGCTAAAGTACTGTTAGGTAGATTCTCAGTACAGGGTTTGTCATTTATTAATAACTGAAGCTAGAAAGGCTCTCGTGAAATGTGTTTTGATTTCCAGTCTACTGGTTGCCCCTACTGTTGATTTTTAGAAGGGGGTTCTCCTTGGAATACCATGCAGTACAATTTATCAGTGATATACAGAGAAAGCCATTCATATGTAACAATTGCTTACAAACACTCAATATCCCAGCTTAATTACTTAAAATTTAAATTAAACTAAACTGCAAGAACTCTGCTGGGGTGGACCAGAATGCGTTCAGGAAGTAAGAAAATATATTCTGTTTTCTTGTAAGAAGCAACACAGGGGCCATAGCATAATGACCTTAACACCATACCTCGCCAGATGTAGTCTGAACTTAAAACAGTATTCTGCAGGCAAACAAAGTCAAACTAGCAAGCTTGCAGCCAAGAAAGTGTAGTTCAACATCTGACTGCAGAAACTATTGATATTAAGAGATGGAATGGAAAAACTGAGTCATCATGTTGCAGAGAAACATCTGCAGTATGATTCTTTCTAATCATCTGTTTTCCCTCACTAACCATCTGGCCAGTAGAGTCATTAACCTCCTCACCCAAACAACTTTAGTGGCATTGCCCTTGTTCATTTAATCAGATTAATTATCACTGTTTATACCAATCTGATTGAATTCATTGAATTCTGCTTTAATGTATATTTTCTGTATATATTGCTGTAATCAAACAAACTAGATTCCTGCTTTTATATATATATTCTGTATATGTTACTATATTTACTATCTGTAACACTGTTTCTTCTTCTGCACTAATTAATGTTTATATTTTTTCTGTATCTCGTTGGAGCTTTTCTCCCCGGGCCTCCACTGAAAATGGGCTCTTTTAGGCCCAGTGGACTTATCCCAGTAAACAAATGCAATAAAACAAATGCAATAAATAAATTACTCATGTGTAGCAAAAGCTGCATGCCAAAGAAAATGAGGAACAGCAAAAGGGTGAGTTACTATCCTCGTCTGCTTCAAAATCTACAGCAGAACTAGGTAAAGAAGCAGAAGTTATTCAGAAAAGTTTCAGCCACAGTAGTGACAGCTCAGTCTACAAAAACTGAGAAAAGCTACCTTATTTAGTACTCTTGTGGTCAAACAGCAGACTGAATGTTCATGATTTTGGCAAGCATTAATAAGGTGTCCCTCCTCCCTATAAAAACAGCAGCTTTACATCGATCCCCAGAATGAATTGTATACATCGTTATTTTTGAGTATAAGTGACATCAGGCAGTTGTAACAAAGTATTATTAATCATGGAATATTCCACACAGTCTACATTTATATGCGTGTGTGTATAAAATATAAAATATGTGTGTGTCTGTAAAGGAATCATGTTTATTGAGTACTGTCACTGTCACAAGCCAGAATTAGAGTATATCTAGTGCAATGAAACAGCTTCACCTCTACTGAAACTATAAGCTGAAGTTAGGAAAAGTTGTGCCACCATAATACAAGTACATTCATTGCAGTTAAACAGCTTCATTAGCAGTGCCATACTAACAAGGAACAACTAAAGATTTAGTTCCTCTCCATTAGGAGACACCTAACGTGGAAAGGACAGATGTCCTTCCATATCACGGTTGTAGTATTCCTTACTTTAGGGGTCTCCTCCCAAGGATAGCCCAATGTCCAACCAGTATAACCAAAACCTTTACTGTTTATGGGCACTGTACATCATGCATATACTAACCGTGCAAGGTGTAGGGCATAAAGGTGACATACGGATGCACACACTTCAGAACTTGTTTGCTGCCAGTCCGAATGCCATCATTGACTGTCAGTCTGAACATCTTTCTTCTGTGCTGTTTACAAAGCCATTTTTCAGATAAGTGCCCCATTGACATTCTTTCTCATCTTTATCTTTTATTTTTAGTATTGTTGCTTTCATGTCATCCAGAAAGGGAAAATGTCAATGTGATAGACAGATTCCCCATAAAGATCATCACGACCAGTGTCTCTTCTGTCTGGGTGTCTCCCACAACGATATGCAATGTTCTGTCTGCCAAGCATCTGTCCCAAAGACCTTACGTAGTTGTCTCCTCTGTCTAGTTACCTTGAAATCCAGTGTCCTAAGCTGTTGGTTCAGGATGCTGTGTCAGAGTCTTTTGCGTGAGGGTCAGCCATCAACCAAGAAAAAGGCCAAAAAACTCTGGTCTGATACAGCTGCTGTCCATTCTCCCCCAGATGTCTCTCTTGAGGCTAGTGAAAGTCCAGAGAATTATCTGGTCATTGCTATGAATTCCTCTGTTGGTGATCGTAATGGAGCTGACTTTTCACACATCCTCAAAGGCTTTCCAAACGTCTCCTCCAGGTGTTGAGGGTAAACCTTAGCTGATTATATCCACGGGACTAAGGGGAATTCCACAGACTTTAGTGAGGGAGGAGATCCTTACTATGCTTATTGAGTTTCAACAAGAGTTCAACCCTGGCCAAAGTTTTTTGTGCTGACGTCCTGCAAAACAATAAACAAGCATATTTCCCATGCAGTTAAGAATCCCCAACAAGAATGGCAGGATTTTACTTGGGGTATTGTTTAAAGCCTTCTCAAGGGGTCTCTCTCCCTGCCTCTCCCTGGTCTGCAACCCCTCTTAAAAGACCTATATAGTGGGATTCTTCTGATGAGAATCACGATTCAAGGGAAGAATCATTAGCTTGCTCTTCTGCAATCCCTTCCCCCCTGGACTGTATTTCAGAGGAAGTGGATTCTATTAGTCCACATTCATCTTTAGAGGAACTTTACTTTGGGAACACTATTTTTTGTATGATGGAATTCTTTAAGTGGCATTGTTCTTAGGTTCCTGATATCTAGAAGAGGTATTATGAGCTCATCAAGATGGAATCTTGCAAGCCTTGTGCTTTTCCTTCAGATGTTCATCGTGCATACAGCTGCAGTAATCACAGATTGGTTTTCTGCCGTCAGGCGGGTCCTCGGGCGGCCGAATTCCAAAGTCTAGGTCTGGCGTCGGTTGTTGTCGCTCTCATTCCTGACGTCAGTGCGACAGGGGTATATAAGACACAGCCGACGCCATTTTCTTCAGTCTTTTTTGCCGAGCGGTGCCCGAAGCAGAAGCAGTTCGCAAGTGCCGGTCGGCCAGCTCCTGAAATTACGAAAAATTGGAAACCGAAGTCTTCTTTAAAGCTAAGTACCCCATTGGGGAAACTTTTCTTGCCTCAGACCGATGTCAGACAAAGTTAATAATTGTATTTCTTGTGGGAAGCAAATACCGCATAAGGATTTCCATTCCCTCTGCATACCTTGTTTAGGCCCGGACAACGATGTCTCGGCCTGTCGCTTTTGCGCTACTTTCAATAAACGCATTATTAAGCATCGGGCGGAGTTCGCCCAACACTTTTTTGGTAAAGCCTTTGATTATAAAATGTTGTCGGATATTCCGACTACCGTTTTGTCCAAAAAACGCAAGGACAAAGACCGACACGCGAGGACCGCGGTCTCCACCGACACCACGCCAAAACTGGCTACACGTGGTCCGGTTCTCAGCGAGGCACCTACGCAGCCCCTGACTACCGACGACACTTCTTTGGCGGTGTCCTCTGTAACCGAGACCGCAGGTACCTCGGCCCATACCCAGACTACAACCACCGAAGCCACTGTGAGTGTTGAGCCTCTTAATGTGGACAGGTCCACTTCCACCCATGGTGTCTTTAGACCCTCATCTTCCTTCTCCATAAAGGCCTTTACTAAGTCCAAATCAGCCATGCATCCCAAGAGGCCTGTTGCACAGGGCCCATCTCCAGGTCCCATGCCTAAAAAGCAGATGCTAAAAATGGCTGAGGATTTAATTACTCTTATCAGGGGTTCCCAACCCCCTCCAGACAAGAGACCCAGAGTGGAGGAAGCTTCTCCCTCTTCTGACCAGGACTCCATTTTTTCAGAACATTCTGATGAAGAGGAACAGTCGTACTCCCCTTTTGAAGATTCGGATGCTGAGCAGTCCATTCCTTCTGTATCTCCCCCAGAGGATTTCTCTTTTGGGGAAACCTTGCACACCTTGAGGGAACACTTCCATTGGGAAGGCCAAGACTTTTCTGATTCCAAGAAAAGACTTAGGGAATTTCTTTTGTTACCTCAGCACAGACCTCTGGCGATACCTCCTGTCTTGGACATACTTGATGATGTTTACTCGGAGGCTTGCCTAAATACGGATTCCCTGCCTCCTGCCCCAGTCAAGCCTGATAGGTACTACAGAGTTCCTAACTCTCACCAATTTCTTTACAAAAGCCATAATGCTGACCCTGAAACCATTTCTCAAGGCCCCAAGGGAATGAAGGCCTCAACTGCTAAGAATCCACTACCTTCCGAAAGAGAGTCTAGATCCTTAGAAAGGTGGGGAAAAAAGGTATATACCTCGGCCACCCTAGCCATGAGGGCCTTAAATTGTCAGTTCCATATGCTTAAATATCAGCAGTTTCTGTTATCACAATTAAGAAATAAAATGTCTCAACCTGAACAACCAGATTTGAAGGAGTTGCAGGATATGATGCATAGTGCAGAACAAGTGGGTAAACACACCTTACAATGTGGCTATGATGATGCCCTAGAGGCCTCAAGTAGAGCTGCTGTGACAGGATCAGTCATTCATAGACATGCCTGGCTTAGGGAACAAACCTTGCCTGACCATGTTAAAGCTAAACTACTAGATGCTCCTTTACAAAAGGATGTGCTATTTGGTACTAATGCTGAGGAGATACTACGAAAAATGGAAGAAAAAGCTAAATCTATGCAAACTGTCAAAGCTTTTCTACAGGTTCAACCACCACATTTTAGCAGAAATTGGCCTTCAAAAAACTGGTCCTTTCCAGCCACGGACAAGCCACAAAGAGGTAGATACAGGCGCACAAGGGGCAGAGGACAACCTCAAGGATCATGTAGAGGCAGACAGTGGCAAACTCCAGCACCAAGAGGTGACGAAGACAGTGCACAACAATACAGGAAACAAACCCAATGACTTCCCCCTTTTCATGCCAAGCAAGTCTCAGCTGGCAGCACCCTTGGGAGGAAAGTTGGCATTATTTACAAGAAATTGGCATATTATCACAACAGACAAATGGATCCTGGACATTATAAACAGAGGCTACAGATTTCATTTTCACACTCTTCAAAAAATGAGAGGCATGCCGAACCTGCCACACAATCAAAGGGCAGAGGCTCAAATACAAATTTCAAAGCTTATGGCCATGAAAGCTATTCAAGAGATACCTACTCACAAACAAGGTCAAGGTTTTTATTCCAGACTTTTTCTGGTACCAAGGAAAGGAACCGACTTTAGACCCATTTTGGACTTATCCATCCTAAACACATTTCTACTCGTACCAAAATTCAAGATGCTCACATTACAGCAGCTTCTTCCCATGCTGGGCAAGGAGTTTTGGCTGGTAACATTGGACCTCAAGGAGGCATACCTGCATGTCCCAATCAGACAAAGCTGCAGAAGATACCTCAGATTTCTTGCAGGTTCAATCCACTATCAATTCTCTGCATTGCCCTTTGGCTTATCTACTGCACCCAGAGTATTCACGAAATGCCTGGCATCAGTAATTGCCTACTGCAGACTTCAAGGGATACAAATTTACCCTTATTTGGATGACTGCCTGATCCAAGCGGACAGCAAGCACATACTTCTGGAACATCTGGCTTATGTAAAACGGTTATTGAATTCTCTGGGATACACAGTCAACAAAGAGAAATCCAGGCTAACACCATCTCAGAAAATAACTTTCCTGGGTGCCAACTTGGACACAAACACCCAGATGGCCTATCTTACGCCAGAAAAACAGGGGCAACTAACTCAGTACTTCAAAATACTAGCAAATTGTACCAGGCTCACTGCAAGAAAAATCCTGTAGGCTCTGGGCTTCATGGCATCTTGCATTCTTTTAATCCCATGTGCAAAGTTGCATATGAGGAAACTTCAGTGGTACCTAAAAAAACTATGGTCTCAACACAGCCACAGTTTGGAAACAATAATACCAATAATCCCATGTTTGCAAAAGGAATTTCTATGGTGGGCCCAAGCATGCCAAACAAACACAGGTCTTCCATTCTGCAAGCCTCAAGCAAATCAAGTCATCACAACAGACGCCTCAGACTACGCCTGGGGTCGCACATGACAGACAGGTGCATTCAGGGCAAATGGTCCCAAAAGGAAAAGCACCTTCACATCAATCAAAAAGAAATGCTAGCAGTGATAAATGCAATTACAATTTTCAAGGACCTCCTGCATCCAGGACAATTATTGATAAGAACAGACAACACCACAGTAATGTGGTACATAAACAAACAAGATGGAACACATTCATATCCCCTGTGCAGGCTAGCCATGTCACTTTGGAACTTGGCTCTGGAATGGCAAATCGAACTTCAAGTACAGTACTTGCCAGGATTGGAAAACACGCTGGCAGACAATCTAAGCAGAAATATGACAGACCCACACGAATGGAAGTTGCATCCTCAAGTGTTTACAAAGATAATCCAAGCGTGGGGAAGGCCAGACATAGATCTCTTCACCTCCCACAGGAATCATCAGTTAAAAAAGTTCTGTTCAAGGACCTTTCATCCAAAGGCCTGGAGAGTGGACGCCCTTTCTTTCAGTTGGGCAGCATGGACAGTTTGCGCTTTCCCACCTTTGCCTCTTCTGCCCAAGGTGCTCTTGAAACCAAGAGCAGACAGACCGAAGATGATACTGATTGCTCCAGACTGGCCAAGACAACACTGGTACCCACTCCTGAGGAGCCTAACACATACTCCTCCCTGGACCCTACCTCTAATGCCTCTTCTACTAACTCAGCACAGCTACAAAACTCTTCACAGTCAGCTGAAAACACTCAATCTGGCTGCATGGAAAATTCCTTAACACCACAACAGACCCTACTTTCCAAAGAGGTGCAGGATGTCATTTTGGAGGCCAGAAGGCCATCTACTAGAAAGGCTTACTCCGCAAAATGGAAACGGTTTTGCGCTTGGAATGAGAAAAAAGGCCAGGATCCTAGAAAACTGAATTGGCCTTAGATATTACAGTATCTAGCTGAGCTGTTGAACAGTGGACTTTCATTTTCCTCCATCAAAATTCATGCCTCAGCCATTTCTGCAGAATACAACACTGATCCACCCTTATTCTCTTACCCACTTTTAAGACAGTTCCTCAGAGGAGCTAAGACTATAAGACCTCCAAGGAAACAACCAATACCAGCCTGGGATCTTAACTACATTCTAGAAAAATTAACATTACCTCCCTTTGAACCAGCTGCCTCAACAGATTTGCAATATTTGTCCTGGAAAACAGCTTTCCTTCTGGCCATTACCTCAGCTCGTAGGGCTTCGGAACTACAAGCCCTCATGGCTGTGCAGCCCTTTCTCATCTTCCATCAGGACAGGGTTTCCCTACGAACCAACCCGTCATTTATGCCTAAGGTAGTATCCAGGGTAGCTTTAAATCAGGCCATACACTTACCTACCTTTTACCCCAATCCTCAAAACAAAGGGGAAAGGCTGCTACATTCCTTAGACATCCATAGACAGCTACGTTACTATTTGGACAGAACAAAGCCTTTCAGGAAATTGGAACAACTTTTTGTGTCCTATGCTGTAGGAGCTCAAGGGAAGCCAATTTCCAAACAGACAATTTCAAAATGGATAGGCCACTGCATACGGTTTTGTTACTCCTTTCATGGCAAACCTGTTCCTACAGGCATCAGATCCCACTCCACAAGGGCCACAGCTACCTCTACAGCCTTCCTCAGAGGAGTCCCTACCAAAGATATTTTGGAGGCAGCCACTTGGAGTTCTGTGCATACCTTCACAAAACACTACCACCTGCCTTTATACTCCAAAACTAGAGCAGGCTTTGCCACTGCTGTGTTGCAGGGCATTCTGGCTGCTCCCAGTTCCACCTAGTGCCTACCACCCTGTGCGTAGCTTTGGGATTCTACCCATCTGTGATTACTGCAGCTGTATGCACGATGAACATAGTACAGTTTTGTACCTACCATAAATGTAGATGTTCGAGTGCTAATACAGCTGCAGTACAGGTTTCCCTCCCTCCTTCCCCTCTTGGTAAAGGCCTAGTGGCTAACACCTCCTCATACAACCTGATTGGGTTATCCTTCTATGGTGTATTTGCTTGCAACTACTGATTTTTGATTATATTGCATTGCTTGACTATATATATATAATTTATGTATTGCCTTCCTTCTGGGGGCACCTGACATCTGGGGCAAGAAAGACTGAAGAAAATGTCGTCGGCTGTGTCTTATATACCCCTGTCGCACTGACGTCAGGAATGAGAGCGACAACAACTGACGCCGGACCTAGACTTTGGAATTCGGCCGACCGAGGACCCGCCTGACGGCAGAAAACCCATCTGTGATTACTGCAGCTGTATTAGCACTCGAACATCTACATTTATGGTAGGTACAAAACTGTACTTTTTGGCTGCTCTGCTGGATACCATCCCCTGATTCTCAGGCCCCAGCTCCTAAGAAACCTGACAGATTTTGCAAGGTGCCTGATGCTTGTAAATTTCTGTATGAATGCCTTTCTGATCCTCCTGTTGCATCTGCCTCCTCTGACAAGCCATCCAAGCTGTTGCCCTTACTAAGCTGCTTCCTTCAGGTAAAAATAATAGGGCCATGGAGAGACTGGGCAAAAAGGTCTATACTGCTGCCACCCTGTCTTTTAAGGTTATTAATTACCAGACTAATATGACCAGGAATGTTTTAGCCCTCCTGTCTCAAGTTTCTCATGTGATTTCTGATCTTCCTGATTCTGACGGGAAGGCTTCAGCCCATTTCTTGTTGGGTTGTACCTCTCAAGTTACCTGCCACTCTGTTAAATGTTGTTATTGTGTAGCTGATGCATTTTGTTGTGTTATGAGGCATTACTCTTGGCTTCTTCTTTAGGATTTGTCTGATGACATTAACACCAAATTATTGGATACTTCTTTAGATAATAAAAATATTTTTGGTTCTTCTTTTTTGAAATGTTTAAATCTCTTCAGGATAAGGGCAAAGCCTGGCAGGAGTGGAAGCATATTTTTGCTTCTCCTATTCCAAAGTTTCAGAGGCATTATTCTTCCAGATCTGCTTTTGTTTGCAGACAGTCTCACCCTCCACCCAAGGGTAAAAAGCGTTCTAGATGTATACCTCTTGCTAAAGCTACACAGACCATTATTTTACAGAAACCTCCTTTTCAGGGCAAGCCAAGTTCTATCTAACAATTTGCTTCCTTTTCCCTCAGCCAGCTTCCCTTGTCCCTTTGTCTTTCCTTGTCCATTCCAATTTGGTTAAGGACCACAACAGACTCTTGGGTTCTGTTCATTATCCATTGGTGGTATTTCATGGTTTGGAAATCTCTTCGTCTCTTCCTCCCTTTCTGGGCATCCCTCAGCCTCCTTGAGAAAAGCTTTGTCTGTTTCTAGAGGTGCTGCATTCTCTGTTACCAGGGGTACCATTCAAGCTGTGCCTCCTGGCCAGCTTTTCTGCTCTCTCTCTGGATGTCAAAAATGCCTACCTTCATATGCTCACCCATCCCCTTTTCAAGAAATGTTTGCATTTCTGTGTTCCTTCGTTGCATTTTTGGCCTCTTTACTGCATCAGGAGTATTCACCAAATGCATCACACTTATCACTGCTTTTTGAAGGATGAGAGGGTTTTGCATTTTCCCTTATCTGAACGATCTGATCATTCAATCTTTGTGCCCTGAGGCTTTGCTTCAGGATCTCCAGTTTACTATTTCCCTGTAGCAGAGTCTGGGGTTCTCCATAAACTTTCAAAAATCAGTCTTGACTCCTTCTCAGGGTCAAGTTTTGCCTGAATGCAGGATCCAGACCATCCCCATGCTGGCATCTCTCTTTCTCAGGGTCCTTGGGTTTATGTCTTCCACCATTCCCATGCCGCCTCTGGTCAGGCTACATATGAGAAAGCTTCAGTGGTACCTCATGTCAATGTGGATTTACGTTGTCACCCTTCCTGAACTTCTTAATTCCCTTCCTTCCTTGTCTTATGCTAGAGCTTCAGTAGAGGATTCACCAACTTTCTCTCGACCTGAGGCTTCCTTTCTATTCTGCAGTCCTGACTCAGGACCTCTTTTTATATTTTTATGTATTTATTTATTGACATTTGTTAACCGGGTTGGTCCAGCTGGGCTTGTGGACCATTTTCAGTGGAGACCTGAGGAGAAAAGCTCCAAAACAAAAAAAAAAAAGCACAGTTTACAGAGAATCAAACATTTGAGTAAAAAAATATGATCAAAATCAGTTGTACAAGAACATTAGAGACACAAAGCAGAAATGTAAACACATGATATATACATATCAATATTTTTACAGTCTAAAAAATATTTACATATTTACAAAAAAGTTAAGTCCAACAGTATTGATTGTAGAGTTTAATAAGTATCCACAATAGTGCAGAACTTAGCTGTATGTGGAGGGACTGAAAAGGTACATGGTAGGTTTGTGGGGAGCTTAAGTAGGGGCTTGACAAGTGCATATTTTGGAGCGGAGTAGATGAAGTTTGAGTTGTTCTTTAAAGTGGGATGGGTGAATGATAAAACAAATGTCTCTTGGGAGTTCGTGCCAGGCTTTGGCGACGGAGTGTTTATACAGGAGTTTGCCAGCTATTTTTTTGGGTTGGTAGATTTGTAGTAGTTGCTGATTAGAGACATGGAGAGTCCGCGGAGGAGTGTAGATAAAGATGAAGGAAGAAAGAGCAGGGCAGGATGAAGGTTTGTAGAGAATGAAATGTAACATTTGAAGTTGTGACAGCAGTAGAAGATGGGGGAATTCTAACCAGTGGAGAGTATTTAGGGCAAGGTAGTGATGTGTATTGTATGGAGAGTTTGTGATAAATCTAGCTATCTTGTGGTAAGTTTGTTGGAGTTTGTTTAAAGTAGTAGTTTGGATGTTGGTGAGTACTGGGGCAGCATATAGAAGGGAGGGGAGGAGAAGAGCTTGTGCAAGGGAGAGTCTGGCATTTGTAGTTAGAAATGTTTTGTTGCGATACAGTAAACCAAGTCTCTGTCTTTTTTATGCTTTGGAGGATGTGCAAGTTGAATTTGCGTTCATCATCTATGCTGACACCAAGGAGTTTAGTGTGAGCTGCAGGTTGGATAACAAGTGTTATTAGAGGAAGTAATAGTAAAAGTGGATTTGAGGTGAGAGAGAGATCAGGGGGAAAATAATGAGTTTGGTCTTTTTAGGGTTGAGAATGAGTAGATTCCTGGACAACCACTGTTCAGTAGATAGGAAGGCCTGTTGAGTAAGAGTGTGGAGATTGGAGATATTGTCTGAGATGGAGAGGAGTCAAGTCATCTGCATATTGGATGAGGAAGGATTGTTTACAAGAAGTATAGAGATCATTGGTAAAGACAGTAAATAGGAGGGGACACAGGATGGAACCTTGTGGTACCCCGGTTGGGACAGGTATAAATGGAGAAGTGGAAGAGAGCCATTTAACAGATTGCTGCCTGCAGGATAAGTAACTGGCGAACCAGGCAATGGATGAAGAAGATAGATTGAGGTTTGCAAGTTTAGATAGCAGTAGGGGATGGGAGACTGTATCAAAGGCTTTGGAAAGGTCAAGAAAGAGACATGATATAAGTTTGTTATTGTCTAGGGCCTCGGCAATGGTATGTGTAAAGGGTAAGAGGGCAGTAGTTGTGCTGTGGTTGGGACGGAAACCATGCTAAGTGGGAGTAAAGAGGTTATGCTGGAGGAGGTAGATTGTCAGTGGTGGGGGAGCAGGGTTTGAGTTTGTGAAGAAGAGATCTGATGTAGGAAATAGGAACCAAATGTAAAGAGATTAGTTGTTTGTTAAAAGTACTGGGAGGGGTCGGCAGAGAAGTTGTGTTACAGCTGGAAGGTATGAGTGTTTGAATGGTTTCAGTGTGTATTGTGAAGAGTATCAGTTTCCAGAGGAGATGTATTTGGGTAGGGGCAGGGAGTTGAGGGGGAGCCTGGAGAGAGAATTTTGTTAATAGTATACCAGAACTTGCAAGGGTTGGATTTGTTATTGAATTGGGCAGAGTTATAAAAGGACTTTTTGTCATTATTGGTTTGCTTTTTTTGTAAGATTTCTGAGGTGTCTATAATTATGTAGCAGAGGTAATTCCTTTGTTTTGATCCAGGCTTCCCAAGCTCTATCTCTTTTTAGCATAAGGGACTTGGTTTCTTTTCAGAGCCAGGGAGCATAATTGGGTTATATTCTAACCTTTCTAGGGGGAGCAAAGGAGTTCAATGTATTCAGGAAGATGCTCTTGAACCTAGTAACTGCGTCATTGAGAGGGATTTGTTTAACGATGGACCAGTTAGTCTTGGATTGAATAGAGCTGAATTGGATTACATTAAAATTAGAGAGTTTTCGGCAATCTCTATAAAGGTGGGATTTTGAGAGTTGGAGGTTGTCACTAAGTTGGTTTGGTAGGGTAGTGGGGTTGTGGTAGTGGTGAGGGAAGTTGGTGAGTATCCAGTCAATTATGGAGCTGGAAGAAGAGTTTTTATGGAGGCGGGTGGGTGAAGATATCAGTTGATGGAAACCATGCAGGTTGATGCTGAGTTGTGGAGAGTCCATTTTACGTTTAGACCAATCTAGGTTAATATCTTCTAAGATAAGGGTTTCATAGGGAATATTGTGGAAAAACCAGGATAAGATATTCTCTAAAGTGACAGGGGTTGGGGAGCTTTGTTTGGCTTTCTTAAGGCTCACAGTCTCTGGCTTGTTCATCAGAGGTCAGACCACATCAGCATCAAGGAGGTGAGGGCTCTGCTTCTAGCTCTTCAGGCTTTTTGTACTCTCTTTCATCCCATGTCTGTCAAAGTTTTCACTGACAGTACCACAGTGATGTGGTATGTCAACAAGCAAAGGGGTACAAGGTCCTACCTACTTTGCAGGCTCACTTTTCACATCTGAGATCTAATTGTCCAGTATCAAGCGGCTCTTCAGGCTGTCTACATTCCCTCAGAGTACAATCAAGTGGCAGACTTTTTGATCAGGTCCAGCACACATGCTCATGAATGGATGCTTCACAGGGATGTGTCCCTGGGCACTAGCCATCAATGGGGTATTCCCCAGATAGATCTTTTTGTCCCCCCTCTGAACAGACAACTTCCTCTTTTCTGTTCCAGCGTCCCAAGTTCTCTTGTTTGGAAAGTGGATCCTGTCTACTCCTTTGAAGATGATAGTTATATATGCCTTCCCTCCCCTTCCCCTGCTTCCAAGAGTCTTACACAAGATCAGGCAGGACTTTCCCAAAAATCTTGTTGGTGACTCCTTTTTGACCCAGACATCACTGGTTCCCCCTTTTTTTTCACCTGGCCAGGGGCAATCACCATAAGTTACCTCACTGGGTGGACCTTCTCACACAAGACAAGGGGTCTCTTATCCATCCTAACTTGCTCAGTCTTCAACTGACAGTATGAGTGATAGGGTTGTGATCCCTTTTAGGCACCTTTTTTTGAGGACATGCTTTGGGTTCTGCAGGAAGCCAGGAGGCCTGGAGGCCCACTACAAGGAAATCATATTTGTCCAGATGGAAGAGATTTTCTGTCTGCTGCCTCTCTTGCCATTAGGCTCCTCTTATCTGAGGAGGTTCCTGTAGTCTTCTCTTATATGTGTCATCTGCTCCATGATGGGTTTGCATATTCTTCAGTTAAAGCTCACCTATCAACAATTTCTGCTTGTCTGCCCTTGACTCCTCCTCTGGCCTCAAGATCTGAGGTCATACAGTTTCTCAATGGCGTCTTTCATATCAGTCCTCCCAGGAAGCCTGTTCCACCTTCCTGGTAACTCAATTTTGTTCTTGAAAATTTGACTTGGGCTCCTTTTGAGCCTGCTGCTTCAGCCATCTTACAACATTGTACTTGGAAGACTGTTCTTTCGGTTCTTGCTTCAGACAAGAGGGTTTCTGAACTTTAGGCTCTCATGGCTGTCCCTCCTTTCTTAGTTTTCCACAGGGACAGGGTGTCTCTTTGTACTAATCCTTCTTTAATGCCCAAAGTGGTCAATGAGTTGTCCCTTAATCAATCTATTTATTTGCCTTCCTTTTTTCCCTTCTCTGCAGTCTGCCAGTGAGAAGGTTCTTCTTCTTGGACTTGCATAGACATGTCAGATATTATTTGGATAAAGTAAAAGTTATTTACACATCTGAGCACCTTTTTGTCTCTCTTCGACCCATGTCTTTGGGTTTAGCTGCTTCTAAGCAGGCCATCTCTTTCTAGATTTCTTAAGCCATTTCCTTTTGTCACCATTTTTATTGTAAATGTATTTCCTCTTCAGTAAAGACTCAGTCTACCAGAGCTATTGCTTCCTCTGGTAGTTTTTTCGAGCGGCTGAGTACTAATTCCATCCTAGAGGCTGCTCCTTTGTCTTTTGTCCATACCTTCACCAAGCATTATAAGTTGAATGTTGTTTTCAGGCTATAGCTGGCTTTGCCAGGGCTCTCCTGCATAGGTTTCTTGAAGGCTGTTCAGTGCTACCCTTCTCCCAGGTTGCCTCTTGAGCTTTTGTACACTCCCTGACATAAGGAATACTGCAACAGTGATGTAGAAGGAAGGGTCTATGTCAGAAGATCGAAATTTCAAAAGACAGATGATCAAAATATCTAAAACGCAAAATATTGAAAACATTTTTAATGCAGGGGACAAGATCCCCGGCACTCCTTTTATGGGGAACTGTGTCGAGAGAGAGAGAGAGAGAGAGAGAGGTCTACTAACTCTGAGATTGTACAACAGTGGAGAAGGGGCAAATTCCATTTGCAATATTTTGATTTTTGATTTTTCAGTTTTCTGAACTTTAGATCTTCTGAAGGGGACCCAGAAGGACATACAGTTGTGTAAAAACGTACCATAGCTGTAGATATTCTTCTCTTCAGTGCTGCAGTATCCCGTCCCTCCCTCCTGCCCCCTCTGCTCTAATCTGTTCTCGCCATCATTCTGGATGGAGATTATTCTCTGTTTTCTTCTTCTGGAAACACTTATTCTTCCTGGTCGCTATGGACATTCTGTTCATCCTGGGGCTTTTCATTTCTGAAATGTGTGTGTTTGTACATCACTTTTATGCCATATGACTTGTGGAGGAAGCATATATATTGACATACAGCACCTGTAAATACTAAAGGCTTTGGTATGCTGGCCAGATGGTGAGCTATCCTTGGCAGGAGATCCCTTATGTAAGGTGTACTTCAACAGTGAAGAAAATGACATCTACAGTTATTGTAAGATTTTACAAAACTGTACTCTATGTGAATTACTGGACACAGGATGATGATGAAAACAAGTCACCTTAGCTGCAACACCGTCTGCAATAAGTGATATATTGAAATATTTAAGTAGTGTAACAAAATACCTTTAATTCAGAGATTGCACATTTGGGTTATGAGATTATCATTTGAGTGGTCACAGCATGTTTTCATCATTGCGAATATGTATTGCTGTATAGAGTCTGCATTAGTACAAACTGTGCTGATGTATGTTGTCCAGTTCGTGGATGATTCCTGTGTGCTTGGCTATATGTAGAGAGCAGTGAGCTGTACTTAACTCTAGAACCAAAAGATACTAGGAAGCATAGGAAAAACTGTCTGGGAGAGAAGCATTAGGCCACAGTGCTTACTGCATATGGTAGGTAGCAATCCAGATAACTGTATGCTAGAATCTTTGGTAGCAAGTTGTGATGTTTACCTTCCCGTTTTGTAAAACATTCTGGTGTGTAGTCTTTAGACGCTGGTCAGATATCTGCTAACGGCATCTAAAAATAATTGTAAAGTTGGAGTGTCAGTCATCTATGTTTCAGTGCTTCACTGTTATGTTATATTTTGGTATATTTTTGTTAATGTATGATGTTTATGATTACATCACTAAGTTTATTGAAAGTGGTACAGACAAGACTAGTTCAATAACGAGAAAGTTGATCTTCAGTACAGTGCTATCACATAAACTGCACAAGTGCTTAACTCCATGAAAGGAGGATGTGCTTGTAAAATTAAAGTGGTACAAAAGAAAAATGAAATTAAGGCATTCTTTGATTTGAATGCCACATTAGTCTTGAAAAGAAATCTAACAGGCATGTTGTTTATTTTCTGCTGCTTAATAATAGGCTACATAAAACCTTCTCCCATTTAGACGGTTATGATTTTTATTACTTTCCAGTGAAATATAAAGGTGTTGTAGTGGCATGCTGCTTGCAGTTAAGGAATTATGTATATGTTACATATTTTAGTTATGCAGACAATTTAGTAAATTTGTCCAGTTTCTCTTTCCTTATTTTAGAGCAAGCTGCCTTTCTTCTTGGTGTGTTCACCCTCACCTGGCTTTTAAGACCAGATGCTGTGGATAAAATGTCAGACTTGGTCTTACTTCTGAAAGCACTGCTACTCTCTAGCTATGGAAAACTCCTCTTGATTCCAGCTGTCATTTGGGAACATGATTATTTTCCATTGTGTTTAAATCTTATTAAGCTGTTTGTCCTAACCTCGAATTCCCAAGCTGTAAGAGGTAAGCTTATTAAAAAATGTTAGCACAGAGCAAATGTAAAACAATATTTTATGTTCTTTCCTCCATGATGCATGGATCTTCCACATTTTAAAATCTTAGCTTGACATGTCATGCTAGATTTGGTATCATGATGCTGTTTTTTTCTTTAGATTTGTGTATGTGTGGGGGTTGTATTTCACAGCAAAACAGAGCAGAATTTTGTTTTCAGCACATTTTTGTTCCATATAAGAAATCAAACAGTTTATAACACCTTTATACACTGAACTGAATAGGTTCATAGGTTGGTACTAGGCTATCAGCCCTAGGGCCTATACAAGCTTAGCCATAACAATTCCCTGGCTATTTCTTCCCACACTATTTACTTCCCCGGACCCCTGTCTAACAGGGCAACTGATGTGATTCCCGGGGTGAATTTCCTTTCTCCCATCCAATCGTCAAGGTTCCTTTTGAAGAGGGCCAATGAGGCACTCTGCTTGACATGTATGGGCAATCTATTCCAGAGTCTGGGGAGAATTAAGTTTAAATAAGGACTTAGAGGTAGCATGACATCTCTACTGTTATACATTGTCCTCAGGAAAGAAGATCTTAAAGCCTGACTAAAACATTTTATATTTGTTATTGTATTTACTTGATCTGAAGTAGTTGACTTCATTCATTCTGCACATATGGGTATACGGATCCGATTCGGATCCGAGCCGGCAAAAACTTTTCAAGCATCAGCTCCGAGCTCCAAGCTCCTCCCCTACCTATATTACCTCACTTCCTCCTATCTAGCCCCCGATCTCGTTTGCCGCTCTGAGTCAGCATCGTGGTCTCTGAGCTCTTAGCTAGGTGGTAAGGTTTTGGTACTTTTTGCTGTTTGTTGAGTGTGAATTCCTTCCCTTTTTCCTCCCTTACATCGCATTTGGTCGTCGTACTATTTAAAAAAAAAAAAAAGTTTTTAGTTTGTATTCTCTAGTGGTAGTTTTGTGTTCTGGTTCCCGCCTAGGCCCATCCCAGTTTAGTGTGTGTGTGCGTGTGGTCCATTTAGGACTATTTTTCTATTATTATTATGGCTGAACAGACTAAGGTTCTCTTCAAAAAGTGCACAGAATGTGGTCATAAGCTTTTCCAGCCGATGGCCACACTCTGTGTGTTCTATGTTTAGGGGTCGCCCATCTGTCAGTATCCTGTGACATTTGTTCAGGGTTTAACCCAAGGGCGTTGAAGGATCATTGGGCTAAGCTTGTGGCCAAAGGCTTGCTACCTGCTTCTGCCCTGGAGTCTGCCTCGGTTTCCTCTCCAGCCAATGACTCGATGCAGGCAGGGACTCAACCTCCCGCCAGGCCTGCTTCTTCGGAGTTGTCCCAGAGAGGTAGGGAGAAAGAGAGGCGCCATAAAGAGAGAGACAGGCCCAGGAAAATGTCTCCGGACAGGGCATCTTTTTCCAGTCCCTCTGCTAAGATATCTGGGTCTCGTTCTCCTCGGCTCCGCTCTCCCCGTTTCTCATCGGAGCCGAGGTACTCCCCTCTGATCCGACCCAGACCCCAGTCGGTCGCTTCCTCCAGATCGACTAGGAGTTTATCTGAACTTGATATGGACAGGCTAATGAGGAGGTTCATCCAGAACCAGATTCAGATGGGGGTCTTACCAGGACACTCTCCTATTGGTGAGGGTTCTTCTTCTGCTACTATGTTCCACCCTATTGCTCCTTCTCCTATCCGATGCTTTGGGGTTTTTGGGTCCGAGACCTTTCGGAGCCGTGGTGTCGGCGCTGATGGTTTTCGGATCCGGTCTCGGATCCAGGGGACTCTCGGAGCCGTGGTCGGGGAGTCGGACCCGAGAGTCGGGATCTCGTTCTCTCGGATCCCACCCTCGGCGCCCGGACTACCCCGCAGTCAGCTCTGGTTCTGGCTTCGGTGCCGGGGAGAGCTTCTTCCTTATGTTCTACGGAGGCGTGCTCTCCATCAGCATTCGGGGCAGTGGAAAGGGTTCTATCCCAGGGGTTGAGACCACAGCTCACATCCTCGGATCCGGCCCAGAACCCCCTGATTTTGGATTCTGCTCCCATTGCCCTGTCTTAGGGACAACCCGTGCCAAGGCAGCCCCAGGTCGTTCCTCTCAGGGAACCCCCAGAGGCTTACGAATCCTCTCCAGAGAGTTACACTGGAGAGGAACCTTGTAAGTGTAAGTGCAAGAGGAGGCACTTGGACTCCCCTGAGTCCATTACCACTGATACGGACTTGGATGAAGGAGAGGGTTCCCCCAGATCACCTCCTGAGGACGTCTCGTTTGGAGACATTATGGAGATCCTCCGCCAAAGAGGAGGTTGGTCAGCTCCCAAACCGTCTGCAGATGAGTCTGTATTCCTGGATGCCTTTGGGGCGGGCCCATCTACTTCCTGGGTCTCCCCACCAGCTGACCCTTTTGTGGACCTCATCACCACTAGGGCATGGAAGGATCCTGACACCGCAGAGCCTATCCCTAAAAGGCCAGACAAAATTATTTCTCCACCATCGGAAAGGCAGGCATGGTCCAAGGGAGCCCCGGTAGAGGCTTTGGTGTTTGCAGCTGCCACAAAGAAGGAACTAACACAGGAGAGTTCCTCGGTTTATCCACCGGACAAGGAGTCTAGGTCAATGGAGCGTTTTGGGAAGCACATGTACTCGTCAGCGACATTTTCTATTTGTGCACTGAATTACTTGGCACATGTCATTCGACTGCAGCGAGACCTTATATCGAAGCTAACTGAGTCGCCCCCGGAATCTCTGTCGCAGCAGGACAAGCAGTCCTTTACTGCCTAGATGACTACGCTGAAATCAGTGACTAATACTTCTATGCATCTCCTCTCTCATGCCATGGAGGGTGCCGCTAGAGCTGCAGGTACAGGCGTTGCTTTGAGGCGACATGCCTGGATCAGGCTGTGTCAATTTGCGGACCCCTTTAAGGCGTCTTTCATCAACACCCCCTTCGATGGATCATCTTCCCTTTGGGAAGACCGTACGTGACACACTAGCCCAGAGTGAGAAGGACGGAAAGACTTCGGCCGTCGGAATCCGCTTCTCTAACCCCCAGAGGTCCTATTCCAGAAACCAAAAGGGGCAAAAGAAGATGTGGTTCCGGAAATCACAGTCCTTTCGTGAGACTCAGGAGTATTCGTCCCCCAGAGGCCGAGGGGGACAAGACCGATGCTGCCCCAGGGGCAGAGGGGGTCCCAGAAACTTTGGGTCTAGGGAACTTTTTTCCAACAGACCCACTCAACAACCCTGAGGGGTTGCCTGGCTGCTCTACTCTGAAGGCAGTCGGGGGAAGATTTTTCTTACATCCAGCGGCATGGGAGTCCTTTACTGCAGACCGCTGGGTGTTAAACATCATATCCATAGGATATTCTATCCCCTTCATTTCACATCCCACATCTCCAGTTCGTCTTCCAGATGTCCCACCCGCTCACAGGGAGGCTGCAGCTTTAGAGGTTTCGAAGCTGTTACAAAAACGAGCCATCGAGCCGGTCCCCCCAGATCAGTCCGGATCAGGCATCTACTCCAGGTTCTTTTTAGTGCCAAAGAAGACGGGGGACCTCAGGCCCATTCTGGACCTGTCTATCTTCATCCTATCCGTAGAGAAACAAAACTTCCAGATGGTCACTCTACAGTCCATTCTACCGTTTCTGAGAGAATGCGACTGGATGTGCTCGTTAGACCTCCAGGACGCTTACTATCACATCAAGGTCCACAGGAGCACCAGGAGGTTTCTCCGCTTCCAGCTAGGGGCCAGTCACTTTCAATTCAGAGCCTTACCCTTTGGTCTCACCACAGCCCCCAGGGTGTTCACCAAGGTTATGGCGGTCATAGCGGCTCACCTGAGACTTCAGGGCATTCAGGTATTCCCTTACCTAGACGACTGGCTCTTCGCTGCATCCACCAAGCGTCTCCTGTATGATCTGGCTCACAAGTTAGGCATCTTGATCAACCTCAACAAGTCCCACCTGACTCCGGTTCAGATCACAGACTTCATCGGGGTTTGGTTGGATTCGATTCAGTCAAAGATTTTTCTCACTTCGGATAGGATAGCAAATCTCAGACTCCATGTTTCCGTGATCTTGGATCACGTGGTCGTCACAGCAGCCGATGTTCTCAGGGCCCTGGGTTCCATGGCAGCAGCAATCTCTATACTCCTTCTTGCACGTCTTCACATGAGAGTCCTTCAGTGGAATCTGGCAGTCCAATGGTCCTGGCTAGACCTTCCGATGAGTTTCCACATCTGTATCAATCGGGCATGCAGAATGGCACTCCTGTGGTGGCTTCACTCTGCGGACATATTTGCGGGGCGCAGCTTTCTATCCCCTCAGGCTCAAGCCATGGTGACCACGGACGCTTCCTAGCTCGGGTGGGGGGGCACTTCCTGGGAAGAATGGTCCAAGGCACATGGTCCCCTCCATAGACCAAGCTAAACATCAAAGTCCTGGAAATGAGGGCAGTTTTGTTAGCATTGAGAGCCTTCCACCCGGTCCTACCTACAGGGACGATAGCCATTCAATCAGACAACATGTCTGTAGTCTGGTATATAAACGAACAGGGAGGGACCCGATCCTATCCCCTTTGTTGCGAGGCCATGAGAGTTTGGGAGTGGGCCATATCCACCAGCCGGTTTCTCATAGCAACGCATATCCCGGGACGCTCCAACATTCTGGCGGACAGTCTCAGCAGGGCTATCCTGCTTCCCTATGAGTGGTCCCAGAAACAATCAGTGGCGGAGAAGATCTTCCGTGTTTGGGGTCAACCTTGCTGCGATCTCTTCTCATCTCCTTCCAATGCGAAGTGCAGCAAATTCTTCGCTCTGATCCCCCCTCCAGGGGATGCCCCCAGGGATGCTCTAGTCCATGCTTGGCCTCCTGGGTTACTGTATGGTTATCCCCCGTTACGTCTTATTCTGAAGTTCCTTCAGAGAGCTTGCAGGCTGCAGTGCAAAGTCATTCTCATAGCTCCCTTCTGGCCATGTCAAGTGTGGTTTCCCTTCCTATGGTCTCACCTGTTGGCCCCTCCATGGGCTCTAGATCCATGCCCGGATCTAATTTCTCACCCGTCGGGCTTGCCCCTGTCCAACCTGGACAGTCTCAAGCTGACGGCTTGGCTGCTCCAGTTCCCATGATCATCAGGACTCCCGGACTTTCGTCTCCTGTCAAGAATATTCTGGTAGCTTCTCTTAAGGCCTCCACTAGGAAACTGTACAATAGCAAGTGGAAACGTTTTTGCATTTGGGCCTCTCAGCGCAATCAGAACCCGTTTACAGCCCCTGTTCCGGTCATACTGGATTTTTTGGCAGATCTTTTTCGGTCAGGCTCTAGTGCTTCCACCATCAAGGTTCAACTGGCTGCCATCTCTAATTTTCATGTGGATGAAAATAAGGTTGCTCTGGCTTCGGCCAAACTCTGTAAAACCTTCCTGAAGGGCACCTTTGTATTGCGACCGCCAGTTAAAGAAACAGTGCCCCCCTGGGATTTGACTTTAGTCCTTCAGGCCTTGACCTCTCCCCCTTTCGAGCCAGCCGGTTGAGTTCCGATAAAGTTCTTGTCATAGAAGACAGCATTCTTGGTCGCCATCCCTTCGGCTAAGAGAGTTTCTGAGTTGCAGGCATTATCCTCCTTGCCCCCCTATTTGGTTTTTCACAAGGATAAGGTTTTGTTGCGCACGAACCCTTCTTTTCTTCCCAAAGTGTCTTCAGCAGCCAATATTAATCAATCCATAAATTTGCCAGTCTTCTTCCCAAATTTTCAGAATAGGGGTGAACGCAAGCTTCATTTGTTGGATGTCCATAGACAGCTTCGTTTTTACCTCCATAGGACTAAACCCTTCCGGAAGTCGGATCAATTGTTTGTCTCTTTTTCTAAACCATTTTTGGGCAAAGCAGTTTCAAAAGTGTCCTTAGGTAGGTGGATCACCCTGTGTATTGCGCAGGTCTGTAAGGACAAAGGGTTATTTCCTCCTGGTGTATTGAAGGCTCATTCCACTAGAGCTATGGCCACTTCTGCAGCTTTCTGGTCGAGAGTTTCATTAGATGATATTTGTGCAGCAGCTACTTGGGCAAATTCGCACACATTCATCTCTCATTACAAATTGGATCTTATTTCTAGAGGGAGAGCATCCTTTGGCTCTGCGGTGCTCAGAAATATCCTTCCATGAGGGCCTCCCAGGAATTCTAGTAGCTGGGGACTCTGTCCCATATATGCAGAATGAATGAAGTCAACTACTTCAGATAAAGAAGTTATGTTCTTACCATAACGTTCCATCTGAGTAGTAGACTTCATTCTTCTGCACTTTCCCTCCCTCCATCCCCCTCACTCTTCAGGTTATCCTGTTTAGGGGTTTTTGGTTAAGTCGCTTTTTAGTGAGAGCAAACTCGATCTGGGGCTAGATAGGAGGAAGTGAGGTAATATAGGTAGGGGAGGAGCTTGGAGCTCGGAGCTGATGCTTGAAAAGTTTTTGCCGGCTCGGATCCGTATACCCATATGTGCAGAAGAATGAAGTCTACTACTTAGATGGAATGTTATGGTAAGAACATAACTTTTTTTTTTTCTGTTACTTATCTGAATTTTCACAGCAGTGAAAAAGAAGTAAGGAAACGCGTCAAAAATGAAAAGGCTTCTTTTAAAATGTAACCTTTCACATTTTACAAAAGTCGGTATTTGGACTTAAATGTGTTACATTTTAAAAATCAGAGATGAGTCTGTTGCATAATGTTCTTCTTGGTGCCTTTTCTCCCTATAGCTTGCTCACCATTAGCTTCATCTATTATTCCAGTGACTTCTGCCATTGGGAGGTGCTGTCATCCATGCAGCCATTTAAGAATTGCTCCCCTGGTTCACCTGTATCAGCTTCAACTAGTGCAAATCCCTGTGGCAAGTGCAGTTCCACACATACCCAGTGTCTACTGCAACATGTGTATTGCTTGGTGGGTGTTTATTTCCAGCCTTAGTGTTGCACCTGGTAGGATACACATCCTCCACTGTACATCATTCGTGCAGAAGACCAGGCTGCCATCCTCCCTCAGGATAGGCCAGTCAGCCTTAGTTGATACTGTTACCTTCTCCAGCTAACTTCTCCAACACCTGGATTGGTAGTCAGTTAGTTCACAGTCAGGAATGTATCCCTGTTTGTAATGGAGCCAGCACTATTACAATACATTTGAACTTGTGCAGATTCATGGATAAACAAACTAGAATGAGGGATGTTCAGACTGTATCAGTAGGTAATGGATCTTTCAAGGTGCAAATCAAGGAGTTAAAATGTGTGAATTAGCAGTGTTACATGCTAGTAATACTGTTAAAATTTCCTTGCAGGAAATATCTTATATGGGGCCCTGTTTGCAATGCCACAGTTCTTTACAGGGCACATAGTTCATTATGGAAATAATTATATGCCATATTAATATGTTTTCAATCTTTTGCTGAAAATTAAGCTGCTGCCACATAAGAAAAGATGACTCGCATATGAAAGAAGTAGAATTGTAGGAATGTGTGTGTTATAGAAGGGGATTCAGGCAAGAAGGGATCTTAATTCCACTCTTGAAAGCTGTAAAAGATCAGAACATTTAATGTAGCATTACACGTAATATGGATGACCTTTTATGATTGATCCTCATTTAGGTATTACTTCTTTACCAGGTGGAATTGGACATATTTGTATCCAATGTCTGGAAATGTCTGTATGCTCATTCAGTGAATGCAGAGGCATATAAAACTGGCTACATAAGCACTTTAATTTCTGGAGCTGATCTTTCCTTTTTTTTTGGCATTCAGATGTCAGGTCTTATTCTGATTAGGCAAGTGATTTGACTTTATCAATCTTCATAATAAGCTTTGGGCATGATATGTTTCCATGTGAATTTCCAGCCAAGGTATGTATTGACATTTCCTGGAGTGTCTCATAGGGAGGACCACAACATTGATAACTGCCACAAGTGCCAGAAATTAAATCCTCTTGTTTGATGGTAAGAGTGGGAAGAGTTGTTCATGCACTTCGAAAAGATGGCAATCGTCAAATGTTCTTTGCATGGAGAATGCTATTAGAGCCCTCTTTACAACTTTGTGCATTGCCTTTTAAATTTACTGGAGCACTGCTCTGAGTATAAGCACTTGGAGACCCGATTCCCTAGGTGTGAACCTTCAGGATGTAAGGATGCTCTTAAGGTTGTGACTTCTTCCTCAACTAAACCAGTCCTTGATTTCAGTCATGCTCCTTTGGGATAGTGATACTGAGCTGAACCCTTTACTCTCACCTTGGTAGGTGCCTCCTAACGTTCTTGTGGCTCTATGTTTGAATAGTCTTCTGTATTTTTTTCTTGTAGCCATTGTAATCCAGAGGTTGAGTCCTTGGATTACTCCTTAACAGACCTGAGGTACTGAGGACCAGGGACTCTTCCCCCTGGAACTGGAGGCTAGTTCCATGTGGACCAAAATGTGTTCTTGGGCTCATCCATCTGGAGATGGAAATATGGAAATGTGGGCAGTAGACCCACACCAGTAGGGAGTGCCCTATGAGGTCTATTCCATCCCCAGCATATAAACATCTCTCTCTCTGTCTCTGCATGTGTGTGTGTGTGTGTGTGTGTGTGTGTGTGTGTGTGTGTGTGTGTGTGTGTGTGTGTGTGTGTGTGTGTGTGTGTGTGTGTGTGTGTGTGTGTGTGTGTGTGTGTGTGTGTGTGTGTGTGTGTGTGTGTATGTATATATGTATATATATATATATATATATATGTATATATATATATATATATGTGTGTGTGTGTTTATAAAATGTGCTGTCTTTGGCTAGCACTCATTCAAGTGTTGTTTTCTGACCCACTGTCCCTATCCCCAGTCAAACCTGTATTGGTACCCTAACCTTTTGGTACCAGAGACTTTCAGAGTTGGGATCTTCATCAGTGGTACAGGTTGTTTCAGTAAACCAAGTGTAGCATTATTCCCCTTGTCTTTGACCCAGAGCCAACACTGCTTTAGTCTAAAGAGACATCCTTGAGTGTTATATTGAGTAGTTTTGTTTTCAGACATGCTTTCTGGCCAAGATTAATCGGACTTGTTTAATGTTTGTCCTTCTCACAAGCATATTGTGGGCTTAATTGTTAGCAAGTTCCTGATCTAACCTATTTCTCAGATACTACAGAGATAGTTTCTGTTTTATTTGATCTGGTTGAGGACCACATATAAATCCTAAGGCTGTTCCCTGTGTGGTTTGACCCCCTTAGGAATTTATGATGATCATCATTCTCACTTCTGCAGCAAACTTTAGACTATATGGATTGTATCTTGTCCAAGACAGAACAACCAGCCAACTTCCAAAAGCTCTGACTCTCTCCACCTTCACTCTGACTGCTGATTGGTCAGCCCTGTGGAGGGAAAATCTGCAGTTAGTGTGAAGAAATATCAGTACTTTCTTACCACCTTGTGAAGCAGCCCAGAGACATCACAAGAGCAGTAGCCGGCCTTTAGCTTCTTTCTGGCAGATAAGTCTCCTTTGAAGAATCCTTTCACACAGAAATTTTGACTTTGATATATTTATATACATAAAAAAATTCTATATGTTTTAGTTTAGCTTTTTAGCGGGACTGCCACTTTAAGAATCACTGTATATTTCTGTTATCGGAAGTTCCTTTCAGGGACTGCTGTTTTTAACTTTGGCTAATTTGGGGACTATTTTTGTGATATAATGTACTGTTTGTGTAAACGTAATGTGAACATTTAGTGTTGGGAAGTGTATTGTTTGGGCAGGAGCTACAACAGGTTATACGGTGTTTATTTTCACTCTGTGGCAACTTGCCTACCATTTTTTCTGTCAGACTAAATTATCTCTGGAGAGGTTTCTTTGTAATAGCTTTTTTGGTCCCCTCGGACCCCATAGTTACAGGCCCCATCACCCAGTGCCCCGCAAGCACGGTGTGGCTGCCAACCAACCTTTTACCCCATTGGCCTTATTCCAGTATTGGCTTAGGCCGATCGTGGGTCATAAGGGAGTTCTGTGGGCTCAACTCTTTGTGCTTCCATCAGTTTTTTTTCTCAATTTATATGCCTTAGCTACTTTCCTTGTCTCCACCCCATGCTTGTTGGTTATGTTCAACGGCAGTCTCCCCTTTGGACCATGCCTTCCCCTAGGGAGCTTCACCAACAAACCCCCAAGGATGGGCTCGCCCATCCCTCCTTGCTCCTTCATCAGTTGCCTCAGCCAGTAATTAAACCCAGGTCTGATGTGCCATAGTTTGGGGTTTAGCCCTCTATGCCACTGGAGAAACGCTCTAGAGGGGTTTCTGATAAGAATTTAGTATGCTGCTTATACATTACAGTGTTTAGAGAATGTGTGTGAAAGTGTAAGTGTGCTGTTTGTGAGTATCATTTGACAATTTACCTTCCAAACAACTTATTCCAGTAAATCTTACTGCATACAAAGCATCCTCCTTGGTCACAGCATAGATACTTACTCTTCCTGCTGGTTTGACTTCCATGGTTTCTAGAAAGAAAAAATAAACAACTTCCCAAAAAGCTCTTGCTGACTCAGCAGGCTCAGTCTTCATATCAGCCGATTGGTAAGTGGCTCTGCAGTGGACAGCAGTTATTCCTCGGACAACTGCTGTACCTGTCTCGCTTCTACTGATGTAGTCCTTTGAACCACCGGGGTCAGCCATGTCCTCTTCGGCTGTTCCAGTGTTTGAATTGGGCATGGGAGAGCCATCTTTCCTATGGCATGTGACACATACTGGGGGATTGTGCTTGATGTGGGTAAGGGGAGGAGAGACCTCTTGATTGGGAAAATAAGTACCTTCTCCAAGTCCATCATCAGAGATACCTTTAAAGAAAAAAAAAAAAAAGGTTACATATTGCTCATCAGAGGCCAGGGTGTCTCTTTAAAAAGCTGATTTTCTTACCATAGCCAAATAATTGTTGCAAGCACTTAATCCTGGTATTCAGAATACGGTAACTGTAAACCAGGTCAGCAGAAGCAATCCTGAGGAAGACATGTCAGTTAATTGTGATATAGAAAAGGACAGGACTTCTTCTCTTGCAGATTCTGGAGCACAAATCTCAGATTCAGAGGAGGGTTGGTCTTTGCAACCTATTTTGGGTGAATTTTCTTTTCTCAAACTGTAACCTTGATGAATGATTTTTTTTTTTTTTAATGGGAACAAGCGGATGTTCCCCCAAAACTGAGGAGATATTATGACATGTTACAAGTGGATATGCTTAGAAAAGATGATTTTTTTTACCTTTACAAGAAATTCTTGCAGACAGTTAAGCCTTGTATTCAGAATTCAATACCTGTAAATCCAGTCAGCAGAAACAATCCTGTGGAAGACATGTCAAATGATTCTGACCAACAGGTACAGAGCCTCTTCTCCAGATTCTCACAAGTGCATATCTCAGATTAGAGGAGACTTGGTCCTCAGCTTTTTGGGGAGAATTTTCATTTTGTCAGACTGTAGCCAAGATGAATGAGTTTTTTAAGGGAAGAAATAAATGTTCACCCTGAATTGAGGCATATGCTTCATTCTATGCCTATTCCTCCAGTAGTGCCAGCCTTGGAAGATGTATTTAGTGCTGCTTGTAGCAACCCTGAATCAAACTATCAGTCACTAGAAAAGCTAACAAGCATTTATTCTCTCACCTTAGGTCAGACACTGCAGCCATTGGTACATATTTCAAAAGGCTGGGAATTGTCTGTTGGTGTCTTAAAACCCTCCTTGTGTGAACGAGGGGTGGAAGTTATTAGACAGATTTGGTAAGAGAATTTTTTCTTCATCAACTTTGGTATATAACATTCTTAACTATCAGACTTGTATTTGGAAGTTTGTGCTGTTTTATACAAGCAGTTTGAGAGAATTAGATACCATACATTCCTCCAAAGGTAGTTCCTATATGAATTTTATTGTTTCTGACATTTTTCAACTATCTAACCATTCCTTAAGGACTGTCTATGATTGTGGCGATACCATGTCTAGAGCAACTGTTTCCTGTACAATTTTGAGGAGGTATGCCTGGGTACATAAACAAAAGTTTTCTGATGAGATAAAGTCTGAAATTTCAAATTCAGTATCAGATACTGAGGTTTTATTTGGTCCATCTATTACTCAGGTCTTCAAGCATTTTGATGAGGCAGGAAAATTAATTCAGGGGGTTTCCAATTTTTTTTAGCTCCCTTGCTTTACAAATCTTGTAGATACCCTCTTTCATATTTAAGAAACAAAGTAAACAGCCCCCCACCTTCTCAAACCAAACAGGTAAGAAAAAAAGGTGGCAAGGGGACAAATAAGAAAAAGGGATTTTTTTCCCAAAAAAAGGACATTCTGCAACTTCATAATGACTATACCAGCATTCTTCCCCCACCACATTCCCTCATGCTCCATCTGTTGAAGTTTGCCCCAGCAACTGCGTCTGTACATCTTAGCAACAGATTGTTGAAGACTCTTCTGTGTTAAATGTGATTTGCATGGGATACAGTTGTCACTGGATGCAAATACCTCCTTTCAGCAGTGTTCCTCCCACTATCTGACCCAAATGGAACTTTTTTCCTCAAGTATTTCAACAATACTCACCCTTGCAGTCCGAACTGTTGACTTTAAATTAAAGAGGCAATGGCTTCTGTTCTAGAATGTTTCTGGTACCAAAGGAGGAGTCGTCTTGCACACCAATTCTACATCTTTCCTTCCCAAATTGGTATGTGAAAGTTCCAAAATTCAAGTTAACAAGGAATTGACCCTTCAGAATCTGTTACATGTCATTCCCCAGGGAAGCTTTATGGTAACATTAGCTGTAAAACATGCATTCCTTCACATTCCCATAGCCAAAGGCTTAGTTTGTCAGATTTTCTGTGTTTGGCTCACATTATCAGTTCCCTGCCTCACCCTTTGGGTTATCTATTGCTGTAGGGGTGTTTATTTATAAAGTGTCTAGCTCCAGTCATAGTTCATTGCAAACTGAATGGCATTCACATATTTCCTTGTTTAGACAACTTACTCATCTTTGCAGAGTCTTTTCTCAGATGCCAAGATTCATTACAATAGGTCTATTCTCTTCTGAGCAATCTCAGGTTCAAAATAAACATTCATAACTCCTCGACCCAGTAATATAGGGTTGTCTTTCTAGAATTTCTTATAGACATCTTACAGCAAAAGGCTTTTTGATACAGGAGGTGGATTTTTATCTGGAAACTTCCCTGTACTTGAACTTCTCAACTCGGTCTTACACTGCATCTAGAGAGTATCTCTGGATCCTGGGGTTCATATCATCTTTGATTCTCATGGCTCCTCTTGCCAGGTTACACATGAAACTCATAGCTTGTGAACTGGCTATGTGCCTGCAGAATGGAGAACAGCAACAGTAATCCCCTTGTACAAGGGGGGGGGGCATCAATTGACCCTGGGAACTACAGGCCCATAGTCTAACCAACCTAATCTGCAAGGCCTTGGAAAGAATTATCATGGACTTTATCAACAAGGACATAGGCGACCTCCAAATGCTGGACCTACCCCAGTTTTGCATCATTAAAGGTAGATCATGCTTATTAAACCTGGTAGGCTTATTTGAGAATGTCACCAAAGTCATGGACAAAGGTAAGACAGTGCACACAGCCTATCTCGACCTTGCCAAGGCTTTTGACACAGTTCCCCACTCTGGCATCATCATCAAACTCTCCCAGATGGGGATTAATCCTCACGTTCCTAGATGGGTAACCAACTGGCTCACTGACAACACACGCTTTCATAATTGGTGAGTCTACCTCCACCAGTAGACCCATCACCAGTGGAACACTGTAGGTTCACCAGGTTCATGATGATTGCAGACTGGGAGCAATCATTGAGTCCCCCAACAATGTTAACATATTACAAGAATGGCTAACACAACAAGTAATTGGCACCAAATCCATGGTCTAAACTAAATGCAAAAAGATGCATTATTTTTCCCTTTGGCAAAGCAGAAATCCCTACAAATTACGATATTGACAGCACCCCCCTGAGTTCCAGCACAGTGGTGTGAGACTTGGGAACACAGGTTGATAGCAATCTGAACTTCGACCACCAAGCTTTCACAGTGGTAAGGAAAGCCTTCTACATTGCGCACCTCATAAGCAAGAGCATAGGGATGTTATAACTCCACTGTATTCGACTCTCTTCAGACCACTAATAGAGTATAATGCACCCTTTTGCATGTACCTCACCAGACACTTGCAGCAGCTGGAGGGACCTCAGAGGTTTCTCATTTAGAAAATACAGGGACTCCAATCTATGACTTACGTGGACAGGCTAAAACCCGTGTCACTTTACTCTTTATCTTATAGGCTGCTGAGAGGTGACCTGTGCTTGGCCTGTAGGGCAGTCTTCCACCCTGCCGTAATGGAAATGCTGCATATCCGAATGTAAAATGGCTCAAGAATCACTTGCTCTAGAGATCTCAGCCTAGCTTGTGACATTAACATATCATGCTGGAGAGACTGATATGTCTCCCAGAGACTGCCTCATTCCTGGAATAGACATCCTGTTCATGTAAAACAGAGATCCTCACTGACCCTATTCAAACGGAACCTAGATAATTGGATGAGAGACCGCAAATTCGCCCCTGGGGTTTACGGCCTTGTCCCTCATGGACAGGGGTAGCTAGTGTTGATCACAGACCCGCTGTGTTCATAAATGTATTCTGCGACTACCCAAAAAAGAACAAATGTGTATACTTGGGATTAACATTGGCTAGGCTTGTAAAGGCTCTAGAGATGCTAGCCTAGTAACCTCCTATGAACACGAGCAGAGCCATGATTGAGTTAGGTGTTCTTTTAGCTGTTTGAATCTGAGTAGCTTATCTATTTGTTTTAAATGGAGTAGGATAGTTCCATAGTTTTGCAGCATAGTTGGAATATAAGGATTTACCTACTGAGTTGTTGGCTATGGTTGTGGTAAATAGATTTTGGTCTGTGGAATGAAGATCTCTGGGTGGATGGTAGTTATGTAAAGTGTACTTGAAAGATTGGCAGTTATCTGGTTGGTGCTTTAGTGAGCGAGTCAGTAGTTGGGCATAAATCACATGATTAGCAAGCTCAAGCCATCGTAGTGCACTTAATGCTGAGCAGTGATGAGAATAGGATGGCTGATTAGTTGTGAAATTGGCAGTTTTGTTGTAGCATGAGTCTAGTTACTTGAGAGTAGATTTAAGACTTGTGAGAATGGGAAATGTATACAAGGTGGGGGGGGGGTAGGAATCTGCTACTGTCATTCTGGTATGGTTTGTTAGGTATGGCTTGATTTGATAGAGAGTGCCCAAATTTTTTTTTTTTTTAATGATGTGGGCTGTGTGTGTATGTCAAACTTCATGTTGTCATCAATGATGACACCAAGCAGTTTTGTTCGGGATACAAGTTGTACTGGGGTGTTGTCCCTTGAGCTAATGGTAAAAGTCTTTAGTCATTGAATTGTTTTGATTCAAAGAGTATGAGCTTAGACTTGTTTGGGTTAAGAAGGAGGTTGGCATTACATAGCCACGTTTTGATAGAAGAGAAAGAGTCCTGGGTAATTTTCTGAATATATCATGGTTTGGGGCACAGCAGATGAGTGAAGAGTCATAGATATACTGAACAATAGAGGTGTGTTTGGATGCTTTATGGAGTGAACTGGTGTGGATGTTAAATAGATGGCACTTTAAATTTCAAATACTTGGTACATTGTGTGACTTGCAGAGAGTTTGAAGTTGATCATATGACTGTCAATTATCTGAAGAAGTCTAACATCAAGTAGAGGAAAGCGCACATCTGTTTTATTTTGTCGTTTATCAGGGCCATGAGTCGTGGTAAATATTTTTCTGACATCTGCCTGTTGCATTTCTCTTTTCCAGTTCTTAGTTTATCTGTGTTTTTTGGCTATTGGGAGTAGTGTGTCAATGGCTCTAAAGTTGCTGAGCTCTAGGGAAATTCCACCTTTATGCAGGCGAATAATATAAGAGGTTTCCCGGGGGGGGGGGGGGGTTCAGCAATAGAATACTTAAATATTGATAAGGAGTATGTTAGTGCATCAGGTGCAATTTTTAGGCATTCAGAAGGCAGGTTATCAGCAGCTAGGGTGGTTGGTTTTAAGTTTAGAAGATATTTCTTAATATTAGCCATTGGACTATGATGGAACTGAAACTGTGCTTTGTAGGAGTTGGGTAGGGATGGGAGGGAAGAAATTTTAAGTATGTTTGAGGAGAGAGAGAACATTATTAATGATGTAAGAGTTAAACTGGTCAGCTATGAGTTCATTTTCATTTGTATTTTTGGGAGTAGGTGTATCCTTATGCCCTAGCCTTAGCTGTTTGTTAATTGAGTTCCAAAATGGTCTTGGATTTTTATAGTGTTTTTGTTGGAGGTTATAATAGTAGGACTGCTTGTTGTTTTATTTGTTGTTTTGGTGAGGTTTCTTAATCACAGGAAGTTTTCAAAGCAGGATTGGGTTCTTTATTGTAACAGTATTTTCCAAGCCCTATCTCTGTGGGTCATAATTTTTTTAGTATGTCTGGTAAGCCAATGTGCTGGATTGGATTTTGTTCTCTTTGTTCTGAGAGGAGCTTGTTTGTTCAGGATGTCAAGGAGAATGGTATTAACGTAAGACACAGGATTGTCTAGGGGCAGGGTTCTTAGTGCTATCCAGTTGCAGTTTTCCAGTGTGTCAGTGATAGTATCCTTCTTAAAGGAAGTTGGCTTACGTACCTGTTTATAGATTATTTTTATGTTTTATACTGCAGTGTTTTGTTAGTGCAAATGTATGGAGGTGATCATTAAGAATGTCAGGTAAGCAACCAGAGTTGATGATGATGTTGCTTTTGTTGGCTAGGACCCAGTCTAGTACTAATAGTCTACCACTGTTGTTATGTATTTTGGTGGGTGAGGTAATCATTTGGGTGAAGCCATACAAATTTATTGAGTTGTTTTTTGAGTCTGAGTTAATAAGTTGCCAGTCAGTATTGAGGCCTCCTAGTATGACTGTTTCTTGAGGGATGTTAGTGGGGAGCAGTATAGAATGTCTTCTAATGCTGTGTTGTTGCGGGTCAATATTATAGCATCGAAGTTGTAAAACTTTGAATGTTATAATATCGAACCCACTACATCGAAGGATGAAAATAGCGAAGCCGCAGAACATCAAATTCTTACCTAGGGCAAGATTTCGGTGGGCCGTTCTGTGGCTTCGTTATTTCTTCCCCTGTTGTGCGATAGTTACAGACCTTAGGGTTAGGGTGCGGGTTAAGGTTAGTGGATAGATAGGAATGTATGTACGGTTTAGTGTAGGGTTAGAAGTAGGGTTTTGTTAAGTGTATGTGTGTGGTTTATTTATTTTGGTGTGCTTGTGTTGTGTGTATGTTTCTCGAAACAGTGAATTTTTTCCCTGGGAAAAAAATTGCTATTCTGAGTGTTCGATGTTCCAAGTTCGAGCTTATGGTGTTCGATATTTTGGAATTTTGAATATATGATATAGACCCATTGTTGCCTGGGGGGGGTTATAGATGGCTGCTCTATAGGTAGTTTTATGGTTGTTTAGTGTAAGATAGGAGATAAGAAGTTCTGAGTTATGAAATCTGGGGTTATTTTTTGGGCAAGGTGCAACATCTAGAGTATTTTTAAAAATGATGGCTATACCACCTGCTCATTTGTTAGGTCTGTCTAGTTGGAGTATGCTGTAGTGGGGGGAGGGTTGTGCATTTGTTATTTCTTGATGTTATTTTCATTTATTCCTCAACTGTTGGGTTCGGATCCGATCCCTGTGTCTGACTCTGCCTCTTCTTCCAGCTCGTTGAACACTGAAACTCTCAAACCCGTCCCTTTACCCACAATGCCCTAGTCACCAAACATAATTCAGATCTCATTTGCTGCCTTCCCGTATGGATGTGGTCGCTGATAACTTTCGAGCAAGCATTATATTATTGCTGTGAATTAGGATTATTTCTTATACAATATCCTTTTTGCTCTTTCCTCCCTGTTTTATATTACTTCTATCTTTAAAGCTAAAATCTTTTATACTCCTTTGTGCTCTTTTTTGAGTATTTTTTAAGTACCATTGTTGGTATTTTTTTTCGTACTTTTCAGTACCTTTATTAGTATTACTGGTATTTTTCTCATTTTTCCCCTTCCTCTTCTAGTGTCTAGTTAAAAAAAAATTCTTAATTTGTTTTTTCTTTTGATTTATAGCTGTGTCTGAAAAACCTTCAGGTTTCAAAAAGTGCATGGCCTGCGGCAATAAAATTCCAAATTCATATGCACACTCGTAAGTGCATCTATTGCTTAGGCCCATCTCATCCTGATTCAGATTGTGAGATCTGTAAGGCATTTAATTCACAAGCCTTGATGGATGGGAAAAATAAGTTAATTTGTAGAGGTTGCTACCCACCAAACCTGCTTTGACAGCCTGTGGGGCTTAACTCCATAAAAAAAGTTGGAAAAATGGAGATTCTTTGTCAAGAATCAATAAAAAGATCTCTGGATCCATCTATCTCTTCAGCACTGGTATCTGAACACCCTGTCAAGTAGCAAAAAAATCAGATTCGACGACTTCACATCAGAGACCTATTTCGGAAAAAAATTCCTCAGATCTGGTCACCTCAACTTCTGCAGTATCCAATCTCTTCTTGGCTTCCATTCCCATTTTTGGAACAGTCGCCAATTACAGCCTCATCCATTTGGTCTTCCAAGAGTTTGACAGAAGCTGATGTGGGCAGGATGATGAGGAAGATCATCATGACACAGATTCAAATGTGAGTTCTTCCCACTCTGACCCAATCAGGTCCAGAGACCCTTGTCAGTACCACCAAAGGAAGAAACACCACTGGCCAGGGCTGCTGAATTCCAGAATTTATTCCACAGACAAGTTAAGTGCTTTCATCCAAACACTATTAGGACTTCATCAGAACAACACTTAACAAAAACCCCAACCCTTAAATACCCACAAACATCTTAATTAGCATAGTAAATTGACTATTTAAATATGTAAGACAATAAAACATTAAAGAAGCACAACCATGTCAAAACTAAAAGCATTAAAAAACTACACTAAAATGTACTTTAATTTCAATACAGCAGCTGATATACTAACATTATCATTTATACCTGGATAATTGGTTGCATCTAAATGCAACTGCCACCTTAGTTCATAAATATCCAGGTGTACATGTAAAATCCTACCTTGTACATCTTTGATCAGTTGCTGCAAAACAAGACATTTAAAAACATGCCCTTGACATTTAAAAATGTGCCTAGTCAGTGCATTGGTGGCTTTTCCATTTTTAATATCTAACAAATGCTCATTTATTCTGTCTTTGAACCGCCTACTCGTCTTTCCAATATAGAAAGCCGGGCAGTATTCAAACTTGGCCATGTATGCCACATTTCTACTTAAACAGTTAAAATGTCCCTGAGTATGTATGTTGGTCCCATTTATACTTACTTGACTTTCAGTCTCCATAATATTTTTACATGTAGGACACATTCCACGCTTAAAATTCCCAGATGCTCTACTTGTACTATTAAATCCATTTTGGCTACCCATCTCTAATATTTCCTTAAAGGATCTATCCCTTCTGAAAACAAACCTGGGACCATTTCCCAGCTTGTCCTCAACATTCCTATCTAATTGCAGTAGTCCTCAATTATTTTTGATAATATGGGTGACCCATTCTACATCCTGGTTGAAGGTGGTGAAAAACATCAACCCTCGTCCCCTTTTAACATCTGGGTTTTGCCCCCTATACAAATTTGCATTACCTTGCATAGTACATACTGTGATTCCTGTAAGTATAGGTTTATAAAAACCTTAATTTCTCTTCATTTTAACTTAATTTCCCAGTAATACACAAAGTGGTTTGGGATAGCCTCTTTTAATAAATAACCCTGTTATAAAATCTGTTTCACTCAAGAAGTTGTGATCACTGCTCACCATTCTGGCAGCCCTTACCAACTGGCCCTTAATGGTGGACTTCATTTGATGGTAAGGGTGCCAGCTATGAAAATCCAAGTAGGAATTTGAAAAAGTAGGATGTTAAGTTGTCAATCTCGCCTTCATTCTTGCTGGATGGGGGTTGGGGCGATCCTGGCTCTGACTACGGCACTAACTTTAGCTTCGAGAACTCCTTTTACCAGCTTCGAGGCAACCCTATATCCCATGATGCAAGGAACTTCATCGAATCGCTTTTGCCTCTTAGCAAAAGAGGTCTCCTTAGGTTTTTTTGTAAGGAGTTAAGTAGGGATTGTTTCTTCCTTTTTTATTTCTTTCATAGTGTCCTTGTTTTCTTCATGTTCCTAGTCGCCTCTTCCCTTATAGTTAAACTTTTAAAATTATGTTTATAATTGTTTTTTTTTTTTGTAAATAGGCCCCATAGAGTTAATAGTTTCCCTTGTGTCTGTGTGTTTGTTAATTAATGTGGTGTCTGTTTAAGGGTGTGTTTGTTAATCTTGTGTGTGACTGTTATGTCAGGACGGGCTAGTCCTCAGGAGGCAACAATGACCGGCAGGTCAATACTCTCGAAGAGCGGTCCCCACACCTGTTGCTGTATGTACTGTCTTTGGCCTTTGCACCTGCCAGTGCTGCTGTGCTGCTCCTTTTGTTTAAGTCACTCTTCCTTTGGGAGCATTGATTTCCGCCAGAGAGTCAAGCTGGAGAATCTAAATTGATCCTCCCCAGCTTGCCCTCCCACTAAGAGGTTCCCTCTAAAACAGGGTCTAGTAACGGTTCTAAAGCACGGTCGGAGTCAGGCCTACAGTATCTAAGCGGCGTCTTCGGGCTCGCCGGTCGTCGGCTGGAGAGTGATGGGTTCGGACCCCGGTGGTTCCCTACTTGTCGGCTCGTGGCACTCGGTTCGGCGACAGCAACGCAGCGGAAACTCCTTCCCGATGCGGCTCCTCCGGCTCCGCCCACAGTTTACGGATCAACATCCGGATCTCGAGGAGATCCGTTGGAAAGTATCCGGGGACCGCTCCAGGGCGATCGGTCTTCTCTTCCCCGGAAAGTTCGGAGACGATCACCGAGTCTTTCGGCTCAGGCACTCACTCACGCAAGAGGGTGGTAAGCAGGCTAATGAAGTCAGGGACTTGCGGCAAAAATGCCTGCTTCACCCAGAGACCTTGACTTGACTGTCCCCCTTGAACTTCGTTCCTCGTCTCCCTCCCCTTGACTGTGCTCTTCTCGTCCCTTGACCTCCCTCCGCGGACTCGCCGAACCCTGGGCCGTCCGTCGTCGTCGCGACCCTTCCCGATTGAGTCCTGAGAGGATCCTTCCAGGTCGTCCCGTCGTCTTGTTGGCTCCCTCCTCTCTGTCCTCGGACCCTTGAGGGACCTCTCCGTCTCCGGAATCGGTAACTAATAAGCCCACATGCACATCGAGCTGACCGGCAACTCTCGAACTCGGGGCTTCAGTGGGCTCCGGGGTCCCCCCTCCGAGGAGCCTTCGAGGAGCCTCTCCGAGCGAGGAGCCAGAAGTGAGTCCCTGCCTCTCCTGATCCGGTCCTCGGGGTCCATCCTGCTAGCCTCCCTCTCTTTCTGCCCGTGAGCCACCTCTGCTCACCATCCCTCTAGCTCCCCAGGTTTCCTCTGCCTGTAGGTTTCTCTCGCCCGGGCTGCTCTCTCCTGCCGGTGAGGGATTGCAGGTGAAGCCATCGGAGAATTGCCCTCTTCAGACTATCTCCTGAGTCTTCTCCGTCGATACCGACCCAGATGAGTCTGAGAAGGAACCGATCCCCCTCTGAGGATGTCTCCCCCTTCAGACTCCTGAGATCCTCCCTCATGATGAGAATTGGGTAGGTAACGATCCCTAAGAGCCCCTCGGTCCCGGGGCTGATCCTTGAAGAGGTCCCCTCCACTCACTGGGAGTCTCCATCCAACCTCCCCCTCACCCAATTCGGTGGCTCTTCGGAAGGCACGGGCAGATTCCTTCCACCTCCTGGGTGTCTCCGACTTTGATCCATGTGGCCCCTATGCCGAGTGGCTTTTCAGGCGAAGGCAAGAACAGTGGATGCTAGCCTGTCCATCCTGCCCAGGCCACTAAAAGAACTCGCCGGATAGGCTACCTGTCCATTCTTTCTCTTCTTCAGCGTCTAGGACCATATGGTGGTATGACGCACCATTTCTTCAGGGAACTTTGCTGTCCTTAAGAACAGGACCTGTCTATTCTCCTCACTAGGCTTCATGATCTCAAAATCAAGACATGGTGAAGTTGTCTAGATCATATCGCTGCTGAGGCTCAAGAGAAGATTGCCTCTGTGCAGGCAACCGAGGAGAGAGCACACTCCTCATGGCTCAATATCTATAAGTGACTGATGGAGCCGGCAACCTGAGGAATGGGAATAACTTAGCTCGCCAAGGCTGTTCTGGGCTTTGCTTTGTAATGAACTCTTTAAGGCTGAGGTGATACTCTACCCTTTTTGATGGTAGAAACTTTGTTCGGGACCTAGGGTAGAGGGTAATTCCAGCCAATGTAATTTGACCACATAAAGCAAGGCGCCATTCGGACATTTTTGGACCCTGGATTACCGCAGAAGGCAGGGCGGTAGGGAAGAGGTGGTTCCATGCGGGTTCCAAGGACTCTAGGGCAGGACTGCAGAGTCTTTCTTAGCAGGGGCCATAGGTCAGTAAAATAATGAGCCCTAGAGGCGAAACGTTTTCTGTATATCCCTGATGTCAAAACATTGTTCCTTTTATCTATTTTTAAATTGACATCCAAACAGGATATCCCTTCCTGGCTATAATAATGGGTGAACCTAAGAAATTCCACTGTCTGATTAATATATTCAAGGAATTTCTTCAGACTTCCCTTTTGCCCTTCTCAAAGCACAAAAATATCATCAAAGGAATCTGACGTAATGCTTAATACAGGTTTGAAATTCACTGTGGAATATGTACTCTTGTTCCCAATAGGGCATGACATAATTGACATGTATGGGGGCACATGCAGCCCCCATAGCCACACCTGTCAACTGTTTATAGTACTACTCCTCAAAGTGTAAAAAATTATTTAACACTGCCTCCATTAGGGTTGTAAGAACATTAATTTGATCCTGATCAAATAAATGAGTCTTGTTTAACTGAACCTCAAGCCATTCCAACCCAATATGGTAGGGTATCACTGAAAACAAATTATACACATCTGTTGCAACCAAAAAAGTGTTGCCACTAATACTAACATCATTTAATTTTTGTAAAAACTGCCACGAGTCCTTAGTAATATAAGAAAAAAAAACAACCCCTTCTGTAAGTGATAATCCAAATGCCTGTTTATAAAGCAAGTCTTTGCCCTCTTTCCATCCACAGTAGGCCTAAACATTACATTTTCCAAGCCCTTGTGTGTTTTGGGTATTCCAAAGATATTGGAAACCATGGGATGTTCATTTTTCAGATATTTGTATTCAGCCTTATTAATCTGCCCTTCATACAGCATATCCTCTAACATCAGATCCAACTTCTGATAAGCTATATTAATTTCATTAATGTTGCTCTCACAATAAGTTTCATCTACCAGTAGGGCTGTCATGTTATCAAAATAATCATTTATATCCATTACTACAGCCCTACTGCCTTTGTCAGGCTTCCTTATACTCTTATCAGAGGCTATTTCTGATAACACACTTATTTCTTTAATGGACATGTTGCTATGTAAATTTTTAGGTTGCCTTTTAAAATCTTCCCTAATGTCAATCTCACAGGCCTTTTCAAATATCCCTATTATATTATTGGGTGGGGGGTTAAACTAGCTTGGCCTTTTTAAACTTTGGCCCTTTTCATCCATGGCATCTCCTATAAACCACACTTTTAAGTTAATTTTTTTATGTGAAAAGTTTCAAATCAATTACAATATCTGATAATACACCATACCTACAAGGCACATAGGTAAAACCCTTGAAAGCAAGTCAGCATGCACAACACTGATTAATTTCTTAGAATAATTGTACACTTTATAATCCCCTGCAGTGTTAAAAACAATATTGGGGTAAGTGTCATCACTTGGATTATCCTCTCTTACCATAACATCAAACAAAATATCAAATTCTGTTTGCTCGTTAACATTTAGATTAGTTTAATTTCCAATACACCAATTGTTAAGTGTGCTTAAATGTCCAATGTCCGTGTTTGCAATGGGCTCACAGTCAGTGTATAAACTTTCTTCACAAAAGGCCAAGCTATTTTAAGAAGATCATAGTTATCCTCATTGCCCCTTACTGGCCTTGTCAGATCTGGTTTCCGTTCCTTTGGCCACATGTTATACATCTATTCTGGATCCAACTCCAGATCTACTGTCTCACCCGACAGCCTTGACTCATCCAGACATTTCAGGCCTAAGGCTGACCTCATGTTTTCTCCCATTCCATTGATTGCTAGACAGCCCAGGCTGTCCTCCCTTGTCCATCACATTCTATTATCATCCCTTAAAGCTTCCACTAGAAAAGTATAGAAAGGTAAATGGAAAAGATTTGTTGTTTGGGCACATAAAAAGAATTTTCATATAGGAGTAAATAATTCAACTTTAGTATCCTGCAAACTTTGCAAAGCCTTTCTCAGAGGAACTTCGCTACTTAGACCTCTGTTAAAGGATCCTGATCCTCCCTGGGATTTAAACATGGATTTGCAGACTTTAACCCAACCCCCTTTTGAACCATCAGCTAAGTGTGAACTAAAATTTTTGACCTGGAAACTATCTTTTTGATTGCTATTACTTTTGCTAGAAGAGTATTGGAATTACAGACCCTGTCATCAAAACCTTCTTATTTGACTTTTCATATGGATAGAGTATCTTTCCAGACCATTCCTTCCTTCCTTTCTACATAAAGCTTTTTCAGAATTCAATATTACTCAGGTTATTAACCTTCTCTTTACAAATTTTTCAAATAAAGGAAAATATATATTGCACCTATTGGATGTTCACAGACAAATATGTTTCTGTCTTCACAGAACCAAAAATTTCAGGAAATCAGAACAATTATTTGTTTCCTTTTCAGACCCAAAATTAGGCAGACCAGTTTCTAAAGTGAATTGGCCAAATGGCTGGCTGACTGTATTAATGTTGTATATAAAAAGTGGACTTTCCTTTACCTAAACCACCAAAAGCTCATTCCACTAGATCTATGGCACCTTCTTCAGCCTTTTTTGTCTAGAACTTCCTTGGACTAATCCTCATACCTTTATTGCTAATTACAAATTAGATCTGGTCTGTATGGGAAAAGCAACCTTTGGCTCAGCTGTGCTCAGAAATATCCTTCCTTAAGAGTCCTCCCAGTATTTAGGTTGCTGGGGATTCTGTCCCAACAGTTGAGGAATGAATGAAGATGACAGCATCAGATAAAAAAAATAAAAAAAAAGATGTTATGTAGTCCAATCTCGCCTACATTATTACCTGTGGGTTCGGAACCGAATGTCGGCTCCAATTCGGCCAAAACTTTTCTAGCTCGAAGTCTTTCTATTGGCTGGGCTAAGATGGTATCCCATGCTGCACTGCACTGTATCCCCAGATCTTGTTTGCCGCTCTTGTAGCTCGGACGTGGTCTCACTGTTGGCTGTGGCGAAGTACCCTTTTTTTTCCTTATCAGAGAAATTTGTTGCAAACAAATAGCTATTGTGTGTTCTTGTCTTGCCTTGTAAAAAATTGTATTTTGGATTGTTTTTTCTGTGGTATCACACTAGCTATTTCCAGAGGGCTAGGCCCGTTTCAGTTAGAGGACCTAGTATGTCCCCTTGCTTTCTTTGTGTTTTTGAGTTTCGGGTCTAAGTACCATTTAAATTAGAGGTATCAGCCCTTTAGAGGTATCAGCCCTTTCTCCCTTGTGTTTGTGTCTAAGGATCGTTTAACTTAGAGATCTTGTGGTATTTGTGTGTTGTAGTTTTTCCCGCCATTGTGACTGTTTGACTGTTGGTCCTTTATTCAGTATTTGATTGTCTTGGTTCTTTATTAGTGTTGGTTAACTATGTCCAAGGATACTAAGGAGCACAAGCCCTCGGGCTTCAAGAAGTGCTCTAGGTGCAGTTACAAAATCTCCATTACCGATGAACACTCCGTCTGTGTATAGTGTCTGGGAGCGATTCATCTCCAGGAGTCCTGTAGCTTCTGTCATGCTTTTAGTCTGCGGGTTCTTCAGGAAAGGAAGAATAAATTGATTTTGAAGGGACTTCTAAAACCCTCAATTGAGGAGGGTCTAGAGAGTGCTTCCAGCTCTAAGTCTAAATCTTCTAAATAAAAAAAGAGATCTCCAGCTCCATCAGTCTCCTCGGAGCCACCAGAGGAAATAGCAAAGTCTGCTTCGACATCCTCTGCTCCATTGTCCTCGGGGCTGCAGGAAGTCTCAGTTGTTATGGAACCTGCTTTGGCTCCAATTTTGTTGGAACCTGTTCGGAGCCGATTGCCTAGTATTAGGCCAGTATCTACTCGCAGGTCACATTCAGAGAGGAGGTCTCGATCTCCTTCTCTATCCTCTAAATCCTCCAGGACCTTATCAGATGTGAACGTCAATAGAGTGGTACAGAGACTCCTTCAGTCACCGGTTCTGGCTAAGTTGTTCTCAGCACCGACCCAGTCGGCTCCAGAGCCGGCCCCTCAACCTGCTTTGATACTTCCTCCTCCTCCGAGCACACCTCATCTTTTGGAGCCAGAGTGCTCGGCTCCGCGTGATGTCCCTAGGTCGGTTCCGATAGCCCCTCCTGGCTTATCGGTGCCATAGTCAGCTCCGACCCCATTGGCGCCATCCACGGGGTTCAGGACTCCGGAATCTTAGGTCGGACCTGAGGGAGAGGCTTCGGAACACCTTTCGGCTCCTAGTCTCCCTCTCAGTGCTTCGGCGTGGGGAAGTTCGACTCCTGTCAGGGCTTCGGAGGCTGGTCGTTCTTCGGACTCGGGGGGGGGGGGGGGACCAGCCTTCGAGGCCATGCGGAGCGCACTGGCCAGGTCGTCAGCGGCATAATGTAGGTCGGTAATTCTGTCCCCTACTACACTGGTGCAGGTCTCTGATCGCCATCTATCTCTAGACAGCGGAGCCCCAAGGCCTCAGGGTACCCCCATGAGTGGTCCCCTTATTTCTGAGGGTCCCTCAGAGTTTGTGCCTGAGGAGCCACCCAGAAAGAAGACATGCAAGAGGAAGCACATAGATTCCCAGGTTGAGTCTCTCACATCAGACACTGACCTCGAGGAATCGGAGGGGTCCCCCAAGTCATCCTCTGAGGATGTTTCTTTCTCTGACATCCTAGAGATTTTGAGACAAAGAGGTGACTGGCAATACAAAGCCCCCTCCGAGGAGGAGTCGGTCTTCCTGAAGGCCTTTGGTGCTCAACCCCCGCCTCCTGGGTATCTATACCCTTGGACAAGCTTCTGGATTTGGTTTGTCGAAGGGTGTGGGAAACCCCTGACTCTGTGGAACCAGTCCCCAGGAGACCCAATAAATTTTTGTCTGCTCCTCCTGATAAGGAGTTTCTGTCCAAAGGAGTCTCTGTGGATGCCATGGTGGTGGCAGCTGCCACTCAGAAGGAATTAGCCGAGACTTCTTCCACCGTCCATCCCCCTAACAAGGAGTCTAGGACCATGGATCGGTACGGGAAGCGTACTTTCTCTTCAGTGACCTTTACCTTATGGTCACTGAATTATTTATCACACTTTATACGGCTCCAGAGAGATCTCCTCGAGGAGCTTGGATATTCTCTCACGGGTAACGTTTCTGAGGCAGTAGCTCAGACAGTCAACTTTCAGATGTCTACCCTCAATTCCATTGCAAACTTCTCCATGAGGCTAATCTCCTGTGCAGCCGAGGGAGCGAGTAGGGCAGCAAGTTCAGGAGTTGCTCTTAGGAGGCAGGCCTGGGTGCGCCTTTGTCATTTCGCGGAGGCCTTCAAGTCTTCATTCACCGACGCCCCTTTTGATGGTTCCTCTTTGTTCAGAACCAAGGTGAAAGACACTCTCACCAGGTGCAAGCAGGAGGGAAAGACTCTGTCTGCCGTAGGAGTCAGTTTTTCCCTTCCCTCTAGGCCTTATCCCAAGGCCCAGAGGGGTGGCAAAATGTGGTTCAGGAAATCACAGAGGTTTTTTTCCTGGTGCACAAGGTGAGCCCCCCTCCAGAGGCAGGGGAGGGGGGTGGCTGTTCAGGGAGACACTGCCCTAGCAGCAGAGGAGGCCCCCGCAACTAGGGAGACCGCGATTCCTTTCGTGGTTCTCCCTACCGCTGCTCCTGATGGGGGGCCCGACTGTGCATTTACAGAGCCAGTCGGGGGTCGAATCTCATTATACCCGGAGGCCTGGCAAGATATCACCCAGGACCAATGGGTTCTACGAAAAATTTTCGGAGAATATGTCATTCCTTCCAATCAAGAAAATACCGGATGTTCCACCCAGTCAAATGGATTACGCAGCTTCAGAAGTTTCAAAGCTGCTAGAAAAAGGAGCCATCCAACGTGTCCCCTCAGACCAGATCGAATTAGGGACTTACACCAGATTCTTTTTGGTGCATAAAAGGACAGGGGACCTGAGACCCATATTGGATCTCAGTCGATTGAAGACCCATGTGCAAAAGTCCAAGTTCCGAATGGTCACATTGCAGTCTATTCTCCCGTTGTTGGGAAAAGAAGTGTGGATGTGCTCCATAGACCTCAAAGATGCTTACTACCACATAAAGATGGACAGGACATCCAGAAGTCACCTATGCTTCCGGCTGGGAGCCTGTCATTTTCAGTTTCAAACCTTGCCCTTTGGTCTCACCACAGCCCCCAGGGTGTTTACCAAATGCATGGCACTGGTGACTGCTCACCTGAGACGTCAGGGATTCCAAGTGTTTCCATATCTTGATGACTGGCTCCTTACTGCCACCACCAGGCATCTACTACTTCAGACCAGGGATGCTACTATCAAACTATGTCAACAGTTGGGCATCACATTGATCTGGGAAAAATCTGCCTGGTTGCCTTCACAGCGTGTAATTTTTATAGGTGCCGAACTAGACACCATCCTCATGCGGGCGTTTCTACCACAAGAAAGAATCAGAGTCCTACAATAACAAGTTCACACCTTGCTCCCTCTGAGAAGAGCGAAGGCAAGATGGGTCCTCCAACTGTTGGGGATGATGGCTGCTGCAGTTATGTTAGTCCCTCTAGCAAGGTTACATATGAGGCTACTTCAGTGGCTACTCTTTGCTCAGTGGTCTCTGCAACATCTTCCACTTTCTCACCCTATTCTACTCACTGACAGGTGCAAACAGGATCTCAGTTGGTGGCTTTGCACCGACAACCTCAATGCGGGAAAGCCCTTCATCCCTGCGTCCTCTCACAGTGACCACGAATGCCTCCCAGATGGGGTGGGGAGGCATTATCTAAGAAGGACAGTCCAAGGCACATGGTGCATATCAATGTCCTGGAGATGAGAGCTGTGCTACTTGGAGATGAGAGCTGTGCTACTAGAGTTGCAAGCACTCCACAGTTTTCTTCCTCTCGGGACTATTGCAATCCACTGTGACAATATGTCATTGGTGTGGTATCTGAGCAAGCAGGGAGGAACCAAGTCTTACCCCCTTTGCAGAGAGGCCATGCGAGTATGGCAGTGGGCAGTGTCTTCCCAACATTTTCTGGTGGCAATGCACATTCCGGGGAAGTCCAGTGTGATCGCAGATAGGCTAAGCAGAGCTATTCTGATGCCATACGAGTGGTCCCTGAACTGTCAAGTTGCGGAACAGATCTTCCGCAGGTGGGGTCAGCCTTGCTGCAACCTTTTTTCCAGCCCCCTCAATGCCAAATGCAGCAACTACTTCACATTGATCCTTCCTCAGGGGGTGTCACCCAGGGACGCTCTAGTCCACGATTGGCCCTCCGGTCTACTATATGCCTTCCCTCTGGTCCCCTTGCTGTCAAAGTTTATTCAGAAAGCGCAATCCTTGGGAAGCAGAATGATTCTGATTGCCCCACACTGGCCTCATCAAATTTGGTTCCCCTTTCTCCATCCCTGTCTTATGGACGCTCCTTGGATTCTGGACCCATAACCAGACTTACTGAAACACATGTCAGGGCAGTTCCATCCCTCCCTTCGGACCCTCCGGTTGACAGCCTGGCTACTCCACTTCCGTCATTAGTTAGGCTTCATCATTTTCCGCTGGAGGCGGTTCACATTTTATCTTCCTCTCATAAGCCCTCGACCAGGAAGATTTATTACAGCAAATGGAAGAGGTTTTCGATCTGGGCACGTGCCAAAAAGATTGACCCTTACACAGCTCCAATTTCGTCTGCATTGGAGTTCTTGTCTATGCTTTTTAACCAGGGTTCGGCGGTCGCAGCCATTCAAGTCCAATTGGTGGTGAGTTCTACCTTTCATGTCACAGACGAGCCTAGCCTGATGGCACATAGACTCTGTAAGGCTTTCCTGAAGGGCATGTTCTTACTTCATCCTCCAGTATCAGAACCTGTTATGCCTTGGGACTTAAATTTTGTTCTACAGGGTCATACTCCACCCCCCCCCTTTGAGCCTGCAGCCACTTCACACTGAGCTAATCTAAGGAAGGACACTGAGGAAACTTAGAGCTATAATATATAACATTAAGTATCCTGTTTTTTGTTTATTTTGTTCTTTATTTCTTTGTTATTTATAGCACTTTGTGTACTGTGTATTTTTCTAGCTAGTTTCACTGTGTGTTAGGTATTAACTGGAAATTGTCCACTTTTATTAAGCATCTGTTGGGTTGTTTGTTTTTGATAACTTGTTGCAGTTAAACTCTTTTTTCTAGAGGCTCCTTTAGCTGTTTAAAACTTTCATTTAAAGGCTCACTGCTGCTTTTCATCTATGAGAAACATTTCTGCAGCTTGTTCTAAGTAGTGGGGATATTTGTAGCATTTCCATATTCAGGCTTGTATTTGGGCCTAGTGTTTGTGGAGGCTGTGTGTCTGAGCACATATTCAGGGACATCTTGGTTTAGCCAAAGCCATCAGGCATTTCAGTGAGAGATAATTGTTTGAGGTCATTGGCTGACTGAGGTCATCTGGACTACAGCTTAGACTAAGCACCTCATTGGTTCTTTTGAGATTTCTTTCTTAAAAGCTGTCTCAGATTTCAACTTTCTGTTACCTAGGAAGTTCAGTTGTGAGTGTTCTGCCATTTCACACTGAGCTAATCTAAGGAAGGACACTGAGGAAACTCGGAGCTATAATATGTAACATTAAGTATTCTGTTTTTTGTTTATTTTGTTCTTTATTTCTTTGTTATTTATAGCACTTTGTGTACTGTGTATTTTTCTAGCTAGTTTCACTGTGTGTGAGGTATTAACTGGAAATTGTCCACTTTTATTAAGCATCCGTTGGGTTGTTTGTTTCTGATAACTTGTTGCAGTTAAACTCTTTTTTTCTAGAGGCTCCTTTAGCTGTTTAAAACTTTCATTTAAAGGCTCACTGCTGCTTTTCAGCTGTGAGAAACATTTCTGCAGTTTGTTCTAAGTTGTGGGGATATTTGTAGCATTTCCATATTCAGGTTTGTATTTGGGCCTAGTGTTTGTGGAGGCTGTGTGTCTGAGCACATATTCTGGGACATCTTGGTTTAGCCAAAGCCATCAGGCATTTCAGTGAGAGAGAATTGTTTGAGGTTATTGGCTGACTGAGGTCACGTGGACTACAGCTTAGACTAAGCACCTCATTGGTTCTTTTGAGATTTCTTTCTTAAAAGCTGTCTCAGGTTTCAACTTTCTGTTACCTAAGAAGTTCAGTTGTGAGTGTTCTGCCATTTCACACTGAGCTAATCGAAGGAAGGACATTGAGGAAACGCGGAGCTATAATATGTAACATTAAGTATCCTGTTTTTTGTTTATTTTGTTCTTTATTTCTTTGTTATTTATAGCACTTTGTGTACTGTGTATTTTTCTAGCTAGTTTCACTGTGTGTGAGGTATTAACTGGAAATTGTCCACTTTTATTAAGCATCTGTTGGGTTGTTTGTTTCTGATAACTTGTTGCAGTTAAACTCTTTTTCTAGAGGCTCTTTTAGCTGTTTAAAACTTTCATTTAAAGGCTCACTGCTGCTTTTCAGCTGTGAGAAACATCTCTGCAGTTTGTTCTAAGTAGTGGGGATATTTGTAGCATTTCCATATTCAGGCTTGTATTTGGGCCTAGTGTTTGTGGAGGTTGTGTGTCTGAGCACATATTCAGCGACATCTTGGTTAGCCAAAGCCATCAGGCATTTCAGTGAGAGAGAATTGTTTGAGGTCATTGGCTGACTGAGGTCACCTGGACTACAGCTTAGACTAAGCACCTCATTGGTTCTTTTGAGATTTCTTTCTTAAAAGCTGTCTCAGGTTTCAACTTTCTGTTACCTAAGAAGTTCAGTTGTGAGTGTTCTGTCATTTCACACTGAGCTAATCGAAGGAAGGACACTGAGGAAACTCAGAGCTATAATATATAACATTAAGTATCCTGTTTTTTGTTTATTTTGTTCTTTATTTCTTTGTTATTTATAGCACTTTGTGTACTGTGTATTTTTCTAGCTAGTTTCACTGTGTGTGAGGTATTAACTGGAAATTGTCCACTTTTATAAAGCATCTGTTGGGTTGTTTGTTTCTGATAACTTGTTGCAGTTAAACGCTTTTTTCTAGAGGCTCCTTAAGCTGTTTAAAACTTTCATTTAAAGGCTCACTGCTGCTTTTCAGCTGTGAGAAACATTTCTGCAGTTTGTTCTAAGTAGTGGGGATATTTGTAGCATTTCCATATTTAGGCTTGTGTTTGGGCCTAGTGTTTGTGGAGGCTGTGTCTGAGCACATATTCAGAGACATCTTGGTTTAGCCAAAGCCATCAGGCATTTCAGTGAGAGAGAATTGTTCGAGGTCATTGGCTGACTGAGGTCACCTGGACTACAGCTTAGACTAAGCACCTCATTGGTTCTTTTGAGATTTCTTTCTTAAAAGCTGTCTCAGGTTTCAACTTTCTGTTACCTAAGAAGTTCAGTTGTGAGTGTTCTGCCGTTTCACACTGAGCTAATCGAAGGAAGGACACTGAGGAAACTTGGAGCTATAATATATAACATTAAGTATCCTGTTTTTTGTTTATTTTGTTCTTTATTTCTTTGTTATTTATAGCACTTTGTGTACTGTGTATTTTTCTAGCTAGTTTCACTGTGTGTGAGGTATTAACTGGAAATTGTCCACTTTTATTAAGCATCTGTTGGGTTGTTTGTTTCTGATAACTTGTTGCAGTTAAACTATTTTTTCTAGAGACTCCTTTAGCAGTTTAAAACTTTCATTTAAAGGCTCACTGCTGCTTTTCAGCTGTGAGAAACATTTCTGCAGTTTGTTTCCCACCATCCCTCCCTGTTGGTATAGTGTTTTTATAGTTGGTGGTTTTGCAGTTGCTCGCCCCTAGTGTAAATTTGATCTGGGACCCTCCTCCCAAGTCTAGTGTCATTACCTCATTCTACCCAGTACAGGGAGAACATTTGAGAAGGCCAATCAGCTTAGTTTCTGCTACTCCGTTCTCTCTTTCCACTAAAAAAAAAAAAACTTTTAATAAGCTTGTTTCCTGCCTTTCCTGTGGGTAGTCTAGCCTGGATATAGATTTGCTGTGTCCAGGACTATTTGTAGGCTTCTAGGGCCCAAGCCTTTCTGTGTTGGAGGGAAGCCATCTAGCTTAATTTTGTTTTGTTTCAGCACGTGTTCAGAACTTATTGTAAGTACTAAATAAGCTGCAAATTACTACAACATTCAACTTTCCTCACTTTCTAGAGGAAAACCAGTTTCTAGTACTTAAATAAGCACCTATCCAGGCATGTTTAAGGGTCAGCCCCCGGTGTTTTCTCCTGTCTACTTGATGAATCTGGGCATCTTGGGGCAATGCAGTAATTGCCTCATGTACACAGACAACCCGCTCCTCCTACCACCCAACACTAAAACCTGTGAGAGATGCACTTATATAGCCAAAATGGAAGCAAAGCTCTCTTCACAAAGACTGGACTAGACAGTCAAGAGGGGAAGGTAAACACTTGCACCACACCACACTCAGCACATAGTCCCTCAAAACCTACACCACCAAAACACACACATAGAAACACAAAACACACACCTACATTTGCGGAGGCTCTCAGTAAAAACCTGCCCAAGCAACAGGGACCTTCAGAGCAGAAACACAAGCAACCTCCACCTCACAACAGAACCCAAATGACACATAGCCCACAAACTCAGTGTGCCACTCAACCACAGCCCATAAGGCATAACAATGTACCCAACACTCTAGTCATAGGTGACTCTATAGTCAGGCACACTGATGTTCCACTCACCAGGCTAAACAAGGAGAAAGTTACTGTCAGCTGCCTGTCGGGTGCCAGGATCTGCCACATAATGCATGCACTCAGGTCACTCCACAAGAAGTACAAATATGACTCTGTCATTGTCCATGTTTGTGTGAATGACCTAAGACGTACCTCCTTGGACTACATGAAAAGGGACATGGAGGAGCTGTCCGATCTTGTAGCCCAGGCAGGTATAACCCTAGCCCTTAGTAGCATCCTGCCATCACCCAGAATGATACCACAGTACAAGGACAAAATGATTGACTTCAACAATTGGCTAAGCTTCTGGTGTCATTCTAAGGGGATCCAGTATCTGTTTGCCTGGGGTGACATGATCGACAGGCCACGATGCTTTGCCAGAGATGGCCTGCACCTGTCGCCCCTGGGATTCCGGATACTGGCTTAGGCTCTAGCCACCCCTATAGTGCCTTTTTTAGGCAAGGTTCAAATGACAAATTCACCACCCTAACAGGTACAGGCAAGAAGAATCTGAGGGTACTGCTACTCAGTGCTAGAAGTCTAAACCTCAAAATGCACTCTCTCGAGGCACTCCTTAAAATGGAGAACATCGACATCTGTGCAGTGACAGAGACCCGATTCAAGGCTCCAGAGAGTACCCCTGCATTACCAGGCTATAATTCATACCACACCTTTCGGCCACCTAACCTGGACCGAAACACTAAAGGTGGAGGTGTGTCCATATTCATTAAGGATATCCACACCTCCAGGCTAGTTGCTCAGCATAATGCATCCGAGATTATCCAAGTGCAACTAACTCTGTGCAAGATCGCAATCCAAATTGTAGCTTGCTACAGATCCCCCACCATGCCCCAGGATTCCCACTCCTCATTTCTTAATACACTGGAAAATATTAGGGTACAACCTAACACCCTAATAATGGGCGATTTCAACTACCCTACCATTAACTGGGAAAACTACTCATGTACCAACTCTTGTGCTCAACGTTTTCTGGAATTCATAAATTCCAATGCCATGTATCAACTTATCCACACCCCCACCAGGGGCAGCAATATCCTAGACCTGGTTATTACCAACATGGGCAACCGGTGCCCCACACCAGAGGTCAATTCCTCGTTGGTCAGATCCGACCATAAGCTAATCACCCTAGACATCCACATCCCTCCCCCACCCCCATTAGGGAAACCACAGTAAAATTTCTCCAAAGTCAACTTCACGCTTCTTAAGACAGAAGTGGCAAACTTCACGACACCCATGCTGACGGACAATAGAGGTATGACTGCTGAATCCTACACAAATGCACTTACATGAGTGCATGGATCGTGCAATCCCTAACAGAACCAAGATGCTATCCTCCAAAAAAAGGAAGCCAATCTGGTGGTCCCCTGCCATAAACAAACTCTACAACTGAAGAAAGAAACTGTTGCAAAAAAGAGTAAAATCCCATGATTGGATAAACTCCCTGGTCAGCTTCAGTAAGAAGCTGAGATCCCTCATAAAATCCTCTAAAGCTAGTTATGAAAACAAAATTGCCACTGACTCTAAAGACAACCACAAAGCATTCTATAGCTATGTCACGAATCTCAATGGCAACACTCAGATCTGCTCTGAGTTACAGCACAATGGCACTAAATATACAGAACCAACGGATATTGCCAACATCCTGGCAGATAGTTTCAGTGCTTACTTTACCCCTCTGTCATTCCCTAAAGGGCCCATCTCTATACCAGAAGAATGCATTGTTCCTGTAATCACGGCTGCACAGATAAAAAACACACTATCCAAAGCAAAGAACACAGCATCCATGGGACCTGACGACATCCTAGGCTGTGTTCTACATGAACTACAGAACAAACTGGCACCCCACCTAAGTACCATGTTCAATCATAGCCTCACCTCAGGCTATGTGCCCACTGAATGGTGCACAGCAACAATTATCCCACTCCACAAAGGGGGAGCCACCACAGACCCTGGAAACTACCGCCCCATTAGCCTAACGAGCCTGGTCTGCAAGGCTATGGAGCGTATCATCATGGAACTTATAAACAGTGACATTGGTAATCTCCAAACTCAGGACCCCACCCAGTTTGGGTTTGTAAAAGGCAGATCATGTCTCCTAAACCTGATAGACTTCTTTGAAGCAGTCACCAAAGCCGTAGATGAGGGTAAGGTGGTTCACACAGCCTATCTAGATCTCGCCAAGGCTTTTGACACTATCCCCCACTCTGGAATTATAGATAAACTCACTAAACTAGGTATAAATCCTTATGTCACAAGATGGGTTGCCAACTGGCTCACTGACAGAACCCACACTGTGAAAGTAGAAGACTCCAAATCCAGCTTCAGACCAGTGACAAGTGGAGTACAACAGGGTTCAGTCCTGGGTCCTCTTCTGTTTGGTATCTACTTTTCTGAAGTACAGGCCAACACAGAAGGACTTTGGCTAACGAAGTTCGCAGATGACTGCAAACTAGGAGCCATAATCAAAACTCCAAAATATGTGGACATCCTACAAAAGGGCCTTGCTGAGACAGATGCCTGGTGTCAAAGCCATGGCCTCAAGCTCAATGCCAAAAAGTGCATTGTCATTCCTTTTGGTAAAAACTCAGTTCCCATGAACTACCACATAGGTGGTAGTCTGCTTAACACTGAAAGTGTGATAAGAGACCTTGGGACACAGGTGGACAGTAGTCTCTCCTTTGATAATCACATCGCCACAGTAGTCAGGAAATCCTTCTATGTGGCACACCTCATCACAAAATGTTTCTCATCCAGGAAAAAAGAGGTCATTGTTCCCCTCTACTCGTCACTCATTAGACCCATTATAGAGTACAATGCCCCTTTTGGTATGTACATCACAAGACATCTACAACAACTGGAAAGGCCACAGAAATACCTCACAAAGAGGATTACCAGCCTCAAAGAGATGCCCTATGCAGACCGTCTCAAAAAACTGCAGCTTTACTCCATTGCATATCGCCTACTCAGAGGCGATCTCTGCCTAACACACAAAGCTATGTCAAACCCAGAGCTTTTAGACATGCTCCACTTAAAGAAATCCCAATCCCTACGAGCTACATGCTCTAGGGACCTAAACCTCGTCACCACAATAAACAGAACATGCTGGAGGACTATATTCCTGTCCCAGAGACTTCCCATACTCTGGAACAAACTACCTATCTATATCAAACAAAGCTCCTCATTAGCACTGTTCAGGAAAAATCTTGATGATTGGATGGGAGATAGGAAATTCACCCCGGGGATAACTTCTGTGGCTCTGCTCGACAGTGGCACAGGAAAATAATTTTCTTGAGTGGCGAAAGCCAGGGTACCTTTGGCTGGGCTTATATAGGCCCTAGGGCCAATAGCCTAGTACCTGCCTATGAACCTATGAAAATTCTTAACTTGGAAGACTGACTTTTTAGTAGCCATCACGTCAGCCAGATGCGTGTCGGAGCTTCAAGCTTTAGGTTCATAGGTTCATACTAGGCTATCTGCCCTAGGGCATTTATAAGCCTAGCCAGAGTGTGTTTAGCTTTCACCACCCATTTTAAATTAATTTTGCTATGCCCTTTTTCGAGGTTAGTATACTGTGCCTCTGTCTAACAGTGACACAGAAATGATACCCGGGGTAAACCTATGATCTCCCATCCACTCATCAAGATTCCTCTTGAAGAGAGTCAATGAGGGACTCTGCCTAACCTGGACTGGGATTTTATTCCAGAGTGAAGGGAGCCTCTGGGTTATGAATCTGTCCCTCCAGCATGTCCTATTTATTTCAGTGATGAGGTTCAAGTCTCTCGAGAGCGTAGCTCGATGGGATTTGGATTTTCTGAGGTGCAGCATGTCCATTAATTCCGGGTTGGACATGGCATTATATGTCAGGCACAGATCGCCTCTGAGCAGGCGGTATGCCACTGAGTAGAGCTGGAGTTTCTTTAACCAGGCAGCATATGGCATCTGTTTGAGCCCTTTGATCCTCTTGGTGAGATACTTTTGGGGTCTTTCCAGTTGCTGCAGTTGTCTGGTAAGGTACATCCCAAAAGGGGCATTGTACTCATTTATGGGCCTGATGAGGGATGAGGGATGAGTAAAGAGGCACGATGACCTCCCCTGATCTAGATGTGAATCCCTTCATGATTAGGTGGGCTATATAAAATGTTTTTCTAACCACTTTGGCCACGTGGTTGTCAAATGAGAGATAGCTATCAACTTGGGTCCCCAGGTCCCTAATTACTTCTTCTGTACTTAATGGATTACCACCAATGTGGTAATTTGTGGGCACTTTGCCAAAGGGGATGACTATACACTTTTTGGCGTTTATCTTGAGGCCATGGCTTTGACACCAGTTGTCTGTTTCTATGAGGCCATTTTGGAGGATGCTTGTGTCGGCTGGAGAGTCGATTGTGGCGCCCAGTTTGCAGTCATCTGCGAACTTGGTCAGCCAGTGTCCTTCAGTGTTGGCCTGTACCTCTGAGAAATATATACCGAACAAGAGAGGTCCCAGGACTGAACCTTGTGGGACGCCACTTGTAACTGGTTTGGAGTCTGACATGGCTCCAGCAATTCTAACCATGTGGGTTCTGTCCTTGAGCCAGTTTGCAACCCATCTAGTGACATAGGGGTTTATATTTAAGCTGGTGAGCTTATCTATAATGCCAGAGTGGGGTATTGTATCGAAGGCTTTTGCGAGGTCCAGGTAGGCTGTGTGGACCACCTTCCCCTCGTCAATGGCCTTGGTGACTGTTTCAAAGAAATCAACCAGGTTTAAGAGGCAGGATCTGCCCTTAACAAAGCCAAACAGGGTAGGATCCAGTGTCTGTAGGTCTTTATTTATGAGGTCCATGATGATCCTTTCCATAGCTTTGTGGAGAGGGACCACTGTTGCTGTACACCACTCTTTGGGTACATATCTTGTAGTAAAGCTGAGATTGAACAGTAGTTTTATGTTTGGGTTTAGCTCTTCTTGGAGTTCATCTAGGACACAGCCCGGGACACCGTCTGGTCCCATTGATGCTGTGTTTTTTGCTTTGGAGAGGGCGGCTCTTACCTGAGCATCTGAGATGTCAGGGGGGGCAGCACTCTGCTGGGATAGATATTTGCCCTTTTGGTGGGGAGGGGGGAGAAGTTTGCGCTGAACCTGTCAGCTAGGATGTTGGCAATGTCTGTGGGTTTGGTGTATTTTTTGTCATTTTGGACTAATTCTGAGCATATCTGGGAATTCCCACCCAGGTTCCTAACATAACTAAAGAAAGCCTTGTGATTATCCTTAGTGTCCTGTGCAATTTTTCTCTCAAAGCTGGCCTTAGACGATTTTATGAGTGCCCGTAGCTTTTGCTAATACTGATCAGAGATGCCTTCCCTTTTTGGGATTTTGCTCTATCATGTAGTAGCTTCCTCCTTCTATTGTATAGTTTGTTTATGGCTGGGGTCCACCAGACAGGACGTCTGCCTTTGGAGGATTGGGTCTTGGTTTTATTTGGGATTGCATGATCCATGCATTCCTGAAGGTGTTCATAGAAAGCGTTTATAAAGGATTCTGCGGTCTTGACCGTATTTTCCACAGGCTCGGGGGCTTTGAAGGATTCCACCTAGGTTTTGAGGATTGTAAAATTTGCTTTAGAGAAGTTTTTCACTGTGGTTTTCTGGGCAGGGGGTGGGGTTGGGATGTCAATATCCAGTGAGATTAGTTTATGGTCTGATCTTACCATTGAGGGATACACTTCTGGTCTGGAGCATAGAGTCCCCATGTTGGTGATGATCAGGTCCAGTATGTTTTCTCCTCTTGTGGGAGTGGTAACAAGTTGTTCCATAGCATTTGAGTTTATAAATTCTGGGAACCTTTGGTCTAGGGTGTTGGAGCCAGAGTAATGCTCCCAGTCTATGTTTGGGTAGTTGAAGTCGCCCAATATAATGGTGTTTGGAGAGACCTTCATATTTTCCAGTGTTCTCAGGAAGGCCAAGTGGGGTTCCTGGGTTTGGGAGGGTGGTCTGTAGCAGGCTATAAACTGGAAGGCAATTTTACCCACTGTTAGTTGCATATGGATAGTCTCTGATGCTTCGTGCTGTGCCACCAACCTGGAGGTGTGGGTATCTTTGACGAATATTGATACTCCCCCTCCTTTTGTGGTTCGGTCCAAGTTTTGGGGCCGAAAAGCATGATATGAGGTATAACCTGGTAGTACTGGGGTGCTCTGGGGAGCCTTGAACCAGGTTTCTGTTACTGCACAGATATCGATGTTCTCCATGCTAAGGAGAGTTTTGAGTGCGTGCATCGTGAGGTTTAGACTTCTGGCGTTGAGTAGCATTACTTTTAGTTTCTTATCCCTTGTGATACCTATGGAGGTGAGTTTGTCTTATGAGCCTTGCCTAAAAAAGGCACTATGGGGGAAGCAAGAGCCTTTGCCAATATCTGAAAGCCCAGGGGTGACAGGTGCAAGCCGTCCCTAGCGAAGCATCGTGGCTTGTTGAGCATGTCATCCCAGGCTGACAGGCATTGAATCCCCTTTGAATGACACCAATACTTAAGCCAATTGTTGAAATTGATCATCTTGTCTTCATATTGTGGCATCATTCTTGGTGAGGGTAAGATGCTACTCAAGGTCAGGTCATACCGGCCTGGGCTACATGCTCAGAGAGCTCCTCTGTGTCTCTTTTCATGTAGTCCAGGGAGGTACGTCATTCACACCAGCATGGACAATGACCAAGTCATATTTGTACTTGCCTTGGAGTGACCTGAGTGCTTGTCTTATGTGGTGGATCCTAGTGCCCGACAGGCAGCTTACCGTGACCTTCTCCTTGTTCAGCCTGGTGAGCGGGACGTCAGTGTGCCTGACGATAGAGTCACCTATTACAAGTGTATCAGGTGTGTTGTTTAGCCATAAGGGCTGTGACTGTTCGGCACACTGGCTTTGTGAGCTATGTGTTGCACGTGTTTTGTTCTGGGGTAGCGGTTGCTTGGGTGTCTGCTTTGGAGGTCTCTGCTGCTTAGGCAGATTTTTATTTAGAGCCTCCGAGTATGTTTTTGTGTGTTTATGTGTCTGGTTTGCTGTCGTGGTAGGTCTATGTGAGACTGGAATTGTAGTGAGTGTGGTATCCTTCTCCTCCTGACTGGTTATGCCAGTACTGAGTTGAGAGAGCTTAGCCTCCAGTTTGGCTATATGGTTGCATCTCTCACATGTGTTGGGATTTGTTGGGAGGCAGAGAGGGTTGTCTGTGTACATGAGGCAGTTGTAACATTGCCTCAAGATTCCCAGATTCACTAGCTGGACCGGAGAGGAGATTGACAACTGACCTTTGGACATGCTAGAATGGTATTGGGAATTCCTTTATAATTGAAAAAAAGGGCCAATGGGGAACAAGGTACTCAAGGGGAGTTTGTGAGGGTGTAGTGCTTTTAATTTATTAGTGCTGACTTATATAATTGCTTTAGTGAGCAAGTGCCAGGTAACTTAAATGCAATATGTTACAGGTAACTTAAATGCAAAAATGACAAACAGTAACTTTCTTTCAAGTGAAACAAGGAAATAAGTACAGTAAGCAATGCATATGTCACTAGGGATCCACAGAAGTGCTGAAAAGCCATGTTTTAGGTGGAATTAGCGTTTCAGGGAAATAACAAGCAAACAAACCACAAGCATACAAACAAAGCTAGATTCAGCAGGCCTGGATCTAGTCTGTGCTACAGCAAACAAGGTGTACCAATTTCAGTAAGAAGCAGTTAAAATATGCAGGCACTATAAGCCTTTAACCAGAAATTCCCAGCTCAGAAGGGCAGAGTCCAGCCTCTCTTCCCACAGGAGTGCAGACCACGAACCCTCTTAATGTAAAATAACTGGCCTGAAGCCCAAGTGCTTAAACCAGAATTAATACACTTTTAGAATAACAGACACTGAGCCCTCAATCAGCAGTTCCCAACTTAGAAGGATGTAAGCTACCTGTTCTGCCACTACAGTGCAGACCACAAACCTTCTTAATGTAAAACAACTGGTCCGAAGCCCAAGTGCTTAAACTAAAAGGCTTAGGATGAGTTACACCAAGCAGTAATAAATACAATTGAGTACTATTAAGATGACACAAAAGCAAAATAAAGTAGGAAGAAACACAAATACAGTAAAAGCAGATAAATTTTTTTTTTTGAGTGAGCAAATGAGATGGGCCCAGGAGTTACAGGACAGAAACAAGTGCAAATGCAGGCCTTCAAATCAGAAAGGTGAGAGAGATGGAAGACCGCCCAAATGGCGAATAACTACAAATTCTGGGCCAGAACCACTCCTTATGTGGTAGACAGGTTACCTAATGCTTACCACTTCCACTGATAAGCTAGAAGGCTTCCCTCTAACACAGAAAGGCTTGGGGGGCTCAGAAGCTTACAAACAGTCCTGGATATAGCAAATCTGTATCTGGAACACTAATTACAGGAAAGGTAGGAAACAGGCTTACAATATATATATATTTTTTTCTTCAGAAAAGTAGCAAAAACAGTAGTAAAAACAATTCACATGCAGTGCAAGCTGGCACACTTGAATATGTAGCAATATTAGTCCACACACAGTTTGAAAAAATGTAATTAAATTAAAAAGGACTAAAAGCAAGTGCAGAAAGGGTTTGTTAGGTAGAATGCGGTAAAGAGATGGGACTGGGGGAGTGTCATAGATCAAATCTACAGTGGGGCGGGCACTGCAAAAGCTACCAAATATAAACTACAACCAAGAATAGAGAGGGGGGGTGGGGAAGACAGTTTCAACAGAGATGTGAGGAATCACAGTGCAGATTATAAAACCAGAAAAATATATACTGATCTCTGTATATTTGCAGAACAGTAAGACAACAGATATCTAAGCAACAATTTAGCTCTATAATACAGAATAATACAGAAAAATATACTCAGCATAATATATTTGCATATAGTCTTGTAAGGCTCTCTCCCAGTGCACAGGTTCCAATTTAAATGCAGGCTGCCATCAAACCCCCTTATTTGATTTTTCATAAGGACAGGGTTTCTCTCAGACTGAACCCCTCATTTCTTCCCAAAGTGGCGTCAGTCAGTAACCTTAACCAATCTATTGAATTGCCAGTGTTTTTTCCCCAGTTTTCAAACCAGGCAGAATTCAAATTTCATCAATTGGATGTGCACAGACAGTTACGTTTTTATTTACACAGAACGAAAGACTTCAGAAAATCTGATCAGGTGTTTGTTTCCTTTTCAGAAAACTGAATTGGGTCTCCTGTCTCCAAAGTCACGCTGTCCACGTGGATTTCCAGTTGTATTTCTTTCATGTATTCCTAAGGGGGTAAGCATTTACCGTTCCAGGTGAAGGCTCACTCTACTCGGTCTGTATCTACATCTACAGCTTTTCAGGCCAGATTGTCTATGGATGATATTTGTGCTGTGGCTACTTGGGCATCTCCTCACACCTTTGTTACTCATTACAAGTTGGATGTGGTATCTAGGGGCAGGTCTTCCTTTGGTTTCACAGTGCTCAGGAGTATTTTCCACTGAGCCTCCCATGATTTAGATGCTGGGGACGCTGTCCCACGGGTAAGAATGTAGGCGAGATTGGACTACATAACATCAAGAAGTTATGTACTCACCGTAACGTTCGATGTATGTAGTCCATCTCGCCTCACATTCTTACTTACCCCCCTCCCCTTTCCCCGTCCTGGAGGATCTGGAGGTTAGGTCTGGTTTCAGAGCTCCCTTCATTCTTGGTTTGTTCTTCCTTTCCTTAGGTGTTATTATGCATGGAGAATGAGTGCTGGTGCTCACAGCAAACTAGATCTGGGGATAGAGAGCAGTGCAGCATGGGATACCATCTTAGCCCAGCCAATAGAAAGACTTCAAGCTAGAAAAGTTTTGGCCGAGTCGGAGCCGACATTCGGTTCCGAACCCACGGGTAAGAATGTGAGGCGAGATGGACTACATACATCGAATGTTATGGTGAGTACATAACTTCTTATGTACTCGCCATGAAATTCCATCTGTGTTGTCCATTTTCATTCTTCCTCAACTTTCCTCCCACCAACTCCCTCCTTGCTTTACTCTTGGAAAGATTTAAGGATGCTGCAGGAACTGTTGTTCCCTTGGTTGAGTTCCAGATTCTGTTTTATCATTTCGTACCTCCTTTACAGGTATAAGGAGCAGCAAAGAAGATGTGAGGTATTTTAGGTGACTGTGGCATTATGGGTAAAGGGAGTAACTTGAGAGTTTCCCAGGCTGGAAGCAGTGTCCGAGTTGGATCCGATTCCAAGGATCAGATCCGAACCCAACAGTTGAGAAAGAATGAACATGGACAGCACCGATGGAATGTTATGGTGAGTGCATAACTCTTTTTTTTTTTTTTAAGCCAGAATTCTGTCACTATGAATGTATCATGGGATTATTGAGCTATGTAGGCATAGTAGATGTCTTGGATTTTATTGCAGAAACTTTCAAGGTTTAGGTTAAGCAATAGTAAACATTGACTGTCTATTGGGAAAAGGTGGGAGGTATGTGAGCCCTGGGTTAAGGTGAATATCACAGCTAAGTTGTAGGGAAGAGTTTGGGTTTGATTTTATGTTTGGAAAAGAAGAGGGGAGATGGAAGGTAGTTGTGGGAAGTTTTTAGAGAGGTGTGGTTGTAAATTTCATGTAATTATAGTGGAAGCAGTTGATGAGGTTTTTACGGTTGTGGTTTAGTGGTGTCTATATTCGAACATCAAAGTTTCAAAACTTAGAATGTTCTAATATCAAACTATTCAGCGAAAGCTGAAAACATCGAACATACAGAACAACAAATTTTTTCCTAGGGAAAAAAATTGCTGTTCCAAAACACATGCACACAACACAAGCACACCAAACAAACAGCAATCCACACATATACACCTAAAATCTTACACCTAACCCTACACTAAACTATACACACAGCACTAACTATCCACTTACCTTAACCCAAACCCTAACACTAAAGTTCGTCACTATCGCACACTCACCTCACCAGCGCCCTAACCCTAACTCACCTACCCCGCCCTAACCCTCACGTCCACACAATTGCACACTTACCTGACCCACGCCCTAACCCTAACTCACTTAACCCACCCTAACCCTCACGTCCACACAATCGCATGCATACCTAACCCGCGCCATAACCCTAACTCACCTAACCCGCCCTAATCCTCACGTCCACACAATCGCACACCTACCTAACCCGCACCCTAACTACCCTAACGCGCACTCAATCGCACACTTACTTGAACCCAACCCGTAACTTTCCACCACAGCGCTGAAAATACCGAAGCAACAGAAACTGACAACCAATTTTTTTCCCCTTTGAAAAACTTTGGTTTTCTGTTGCTTCGATATTTTCAGCTTTCGCTGAATAGGGTTTGATATTAGAACATTCGAAGTTTTGAAACTTCAGTGTTCTAATATAGACCCAGTTTAGTGATGTAATATATAGATATGAAGCACTGGAGTGAACTTATATGTGGGGTTAGTAGGGCTGGTGTGGTATTCTTGTAGTTTGGAGTGAGGAGAAGTTAAGAAGGTGAGAAGTGATAGGAGGGAAAATAAGAGTTTATTGGCAGGTAACATGAGAAGAGGGGGTCGGTATTAGAATGATTTGGAATGTGTAGTATGGTAGAAGACTAAAGCATGCAATGGGAAGAGTATGGGTTACAAGGTGCTAAAGAGCAGATGTTAGGATTCATTCATCAGAAGAGCTTCTATCTGGTCTCATGTATGGATAGGGTATCATTAAAAACAAATCCCTCATTCTTGCCCAAGGTTGTTTCAGAGTTCATTCTAATCAAGTCATTATTGTCAGCGGGCAAAAAGCTGGGGAACATGGACAAGATGGTAGCCAGTAATAATGACCAGTAGATAGTTTCATTTGTCTGTGTCCCCACAGTGGGACATGGGGCTGAGTTTTTAGTTGGTGCCACTATTTCTCAGTGTGTGTTGTCCAATGTAGTATAGCAATCCACAGTGGCTGTCAATAGATGGATGGGAGAAGAATTGTTTAAATTACTCGCCATGGTTCCTTTGGTTCTCATTTGTTACAGACATAATACTGTATTTGAAGTGTTTGGTACAACATTGTCTGTAAGCAGTGTTCTTGTGAGAGTGGCAAGGTGATGCAGCATATGTGCTCCTTTCTGCATAGCTAAGCACTTTTTGCATACTACACCACTCTAAGAATGATGCTGTTTGTGCACATAAAATTCATATAAGTATGTGACAGAGCACAAGATACATTTGAACTGTCTGTATAATTGGTGTACATATATCATAATAATGTACTAGTTTATAATTCAGGCCATTGCAGCAGTTATGCATGACACTGGCATGTTCCAGATGCAGAATGCCTGTCACCCACCTGTACAATTGGCACTTGGCATCATCAGGAGACATTTGGCTATGCCATGCACTGCTAATGTCGATACACCTGGTATGGTTTTATGGGTTTAGGTTATGGGAATAGTGCATCTGCCTAGTATTAGACCACACTTTCCAACCAGTAGTTGAGATTTGGTAAACATACATATCAGCACATCCACACAAAGTACATTACAGTGTTTGATGCACATGGCTTACATGCAGCACTGCCAGTAGTAGGTGTACGACAATGTGTGGTATAACACTAGCCTCCGACATTCTACATTGTCCATCAGATGGAGCAGGATGGCACCGGTATTCCTGTAAAGTGTCCTGGATCACTTAGGGTGGATTGGCAGTTTGCATCAGATAAGATTCTTGATTGGGACCTTGCAGCCCAAAGGCAGTGGTTACAATGTGCTTTTACACCTTTATGTCCTGTATATGCAGTCATAACACAGAATGTATTGATCCTTGTAGATATGCATCACTGTCTACAGTATGTACATAGCCCATATAAAGCAAAACCACTTGTACACTTCCACATTAAACTACAATTCCTCTCATGAGATTACACCTATCCCTTAATGTGAGTTGTATTTTAGAAATATTAAGCCAGTAGTTTCTCTTATTAAGTATGTTATGAATGGAATGTAGAAACTTGTTAAATCGCATTATTTTGAATGTACGCCAGTTTTACATTTACTACTGGAGATTTATTTGGAAGACTTATTTTAAGACTAGGTGTTATGAATTGCCACTCTTTGAACTGATCAGTATTATACCTTATTGTATGTATCTTTTCTCTACTATAGCCTTTACTTTCTGAGTTACTATTATTTGTCTAAAATGTCTGCCTTTATTTAAGGTATGTTATGATAGTTGCAAGCAAATAAAAAATTAACTGTACAAGGAAGAAGTCAAGATGTTCAACAAACACATTGCCTTAGTGGCATTTCGGTAATAGTGCCATGCTACCTTTCCTATGCCAGTCTACCAAAGCACAGAGTCCCTCCCACTGCCTGTGTGTGAGTTTGATGGTCCAATCACCTGACAGTACAGGGACTGCCTTTTAGACCGACAGACAGAACCCTTTCAGTTTTCTAGTGCTATAATAAGAGAATGCTCTTCTAGAAGACTACTCCTTACTGTGGATCCTTTCGTCTACTGAGCTCACATAAGACACCCTTTTATGTTTTATTTCTTCCCCCTGTTTTTTCTATCAGTGCTTGAATAGTGTATTCTGCTGATTTACATGTTTTTTTTTCCAGATAATTGTATGTTCTTGGATCTTTACTTTACCTGCAGTATAAAATGAATACTGTTTATTGTAAACTAGTTCTTGGTTTCTGTGAGTTGTTAACGCCTATAATGTATTTTATAGCCATTGTTGAATGTTTAACAGAGTTTCCATATTAAAGCCATTTTAGTACAGTTCCTCTCTTTGCGTAGTTCTTCCAGAGCTGCATGTTAATCGCGACTGTTATTTTTGTTGACTAAAATCTTCATTTAAAAGTTTTGACAGGAAAACTTGCTGTTTTTGCATATTTTTTTCTTCCTTGGAGTTAATGATTATTTGAGGTGATTTGAGTAAGTTTTCTGTTTGTGCTCCTGATCTTTCTGGTATCTCTGTTCCGTCTTGGCTATTTGAGTTAAAAATGTTTTTCTGGGATATGGTATATTAGCAGCAAGGTGATTAGGGGCATTATAGGTCAGGGAGGATCTCGAGAATCTGATCCTAGAATCTTTAGGAAGTGACCAAGTCAGGTCTGAACCCATTCATTGAGGAAGAATGAAAATGGACAACACAGATGGAACGTTATGGTAGGTACATAATTTTTTCCCCTGACATGATGGACTCCATTATGGTGTCCCAACACCACCACCACCACCATCATCTACCCTCTGTTTACCTAAAAACCACAGAAATAAATCAAGAAATATGCCTCAGACTACAGTTTGTTACTCCGCAGTAGCCTTGGGCAGTCTACCGGTCCACTCGACTTTTTTGCCTCTGGGTCCCTTGGTGTGGTGTTAACACAACAATTGTGTGTGACAGAAGGGTCAGACATATCCTCTTTGCCTGTATGGTTGCCTGGTTTAGGTGTAGTAGAAAAAAACTCTTTAGGTGCAGGGGAAGTTAGTGGTGCAGAATCAGTTGCCAGTGTTTACCCCCCCCCCCCCCACGGGGATTCTTACACTAGTGGAGTGCATGTAAAAAGAGACAGAAGACCCACCACATTGCATGGCAAGTCTGACTGTTTTTCCACCTGAGCTGGTGGCTAAGGCAAGATCTGTTGTTCATGCAGTTGATTACAGGTTGCAAACCCAGCTTATGAGTAGCTCCCGCGCTCTGAACACTGTTCAGACACCCAAGGATCCTGATTTTGAAGGGGATCTGGAATCTGAGGTTTTGGAAGTGTCAGAGTCTGCTCAGTCAGTTTCCTCTGAGATTGAATAGGTTCAGAAACCCAAACAGAAGTTTTCATTTTCCCAGATACTGGCTAGATTTAAGAATGTATTCAGTTGGGAGCAGTCATTGGCTGCCCCTGAGATCAGCAAGTTATATAAGATCATAGGAACATAGGAGAATACTAGGCTATCGATCCAGAGGTCATTTTAAGCCTGGCTGTTTCATCCCAGTGTAGTACCATAGAAATGCAGGTCAGTACCCAAGATTGCATTTAGTGATGACAGTGCCCACAACCCTCCTGGACATGGGCAATCCCCGGTAAGAATTTATGGTGCCATTTTTACTTGTCTAGGTTCCTCTTGAACAGTGTCATACAGGTGCTTTGTTTCACATTAATTGATAGTCATTTCCAAAGATGAGGCAGTCACTGGGAGATAAATTTGTCCCTCAAACATGTACTATTTAAGTCACATGCCGTATTTAGGTCAATGGAACAAGTGTCTTTTGGAGGATGAGACCCCAGCGTAGTGACCTTCCCTCCCTTGATCCCAGCATTGGAGGACGTTTTCAAGAATACGTGCAGTTCTGTTCTGCTGAATGAGTATCTGCCTGAAAAGGTGCTTAAGAAATTCAGTGTGTGCTGTAAGTCTCCAGTGACCTCTTCCAATAAAACGAGTATGACGTCATCAAAACCAGTCCCTTCAGATAAGTTAGGGCAAGTGGCTATAATCTGAGGGAATGAAGCTGGTGCAGTGTAGCATGGTAGTGCTTAATTAAGAGTGTTTTATGTGGAAGTTTGTGTTAAGATGCATGTATAGTTTAGACGAGTTTGCTGCATTGCCCTAATATGTGATCTCTTCCATGTTTCATATATTGTATATAGTTAATTTCTGTGCCCCCTTACTTTTGCTGTCTTTTACACTTTGTGCTTTATCACTTCACATTAAACTCTCTTCTTTTTCATCCATATTCCATGTCCTCTATACTGTGTACTTAATTATTAACTATTGTTGTTGATTTATTGCTGTCTGCACACAACATTTTGTTTATATTCATAATAGTTTTTGTTAACCTGCTTGTCCGCTGTCATTTATAACTGTCTGGGTCAGACTGAAATAGGTTAATTTGGATCAGTGCTCTACCTCAGTTACCACAGGGAATAAATAAATAAATAGCTGCTGAGCAAAAAGTCTTTGTTAAAGATACTGGTTCCAATGTTTCTCAGGTGTCTAAACATGCTTTAAAGAGTACATTGGAGGGGACCAATGCTGATTCTAGAAAATCACAGTGTGGGTGATGATGGATATATGCTTAGTTGCATATCTAAAACCTTTCTTTTGAGTTAAAATGAGATTATGAATGCTGCACTTGATTTGGATTGTATGTTTGGTACAGCAGCTAATCAGATCCTTAAACACTGAGTGACGCAGATAAATTGATGCAAGGGGTGTCAAAAATATTCCATACTCCCATGTCTTCCCCCAGTAAGTAAGATAATTTTCAGCAGCCCAACTAATGGAATTCCAGCTAAACAAAAAAACAAAGGCAGCAAAAGGAAATGGCAGGTTGAAAACTCCACGAAACCCAACAAGAGGTATTCCTCCCCAAAAAGGATAACTCCCCTTCCAACCTGTAACTATGCTGAGATGTGACGCCTGTCTTTCTCAAGTCCCATGCAGGGTGCCTCGTCTCGAGTGTTAGCTCTCAATAAGGCCATCTGTGCTTTCCAACAAATTGATGCTCAACATTGTTGGTAGATGTTACAGATGGCATTAGAAGGAACTCCCCCCTCCGTTTAAAGGGTTCCCCCTCACCTGTCAGACCAGACCAGATCAGACTTTATTGCCGCCTACACTGTGGCAAATGCTGGACTCAGGGTCATAGAATTTGTCCCTCCTTTAGAGAGAATGAAGGGTTTCTACTGCAGAATTTTCCTTGTCCCCAAAAAAGAACTGTTGTGGAGACTGGTGTTGTATCGGTCCTTTTTGAATACTTTTGCAAGGTCCTCAAATTCAGGATGCTCACTCTGCAGACAGTACTTCCTGTTTTGTTTATGGTGATTGTGAACTTGAAGGATATACATCATATGTCCCTACTGCTCCTTACTTCAGGAGATATCTGAGATTTGTTGTGTCTGGTTCTCACGTTCAGTTTTTTGCATTACAGTTTGGACTGTCCACTGCACCTCGAGTGTTTATCAAATGCCTTACACCAGTAGTGACCCTCTTTTGCACTGTAGGCTTTCACATCTTTCCTTTCTTGGACAATTTGCTGGTCTGTGCAATGTCTGTATCCAGGTCTTTGGAAACGCTAGAGAAAGGTTTGACCTTTCTCTCCAGTTAGGGGTCAAGCTGAACCTTTGGAAGTCGTGCCTGACACCCCCCCCCCCAGAAAGACTTGCATTCTCTTGGGGTGCTTAATTGACACTGACAAAAGAAAGTCCTTTCTTCCTGAAGACAAGGTACTGTCTTACCAGATGGTGTTTCAGGAATTCTCCAGGATGAATGTTCCCTGGCAAGCGAAGTCCTAAAAATTCTAGGATTGACGACATCCCATTGTTATTATACTACTGACCCATCTCCACTTGAGGAAAACTGAGTGGTATGTGTGAAATTGTTGGACTGAATACCTATATTCCCTGTAATCTCAGTCTGTCCAGACAGATTTGTCTGACTTCTCATTGTGAGCTTTGTCAATGGGAGTGCTAGTGCAGGCCTCTTGGGGTCCCATGGACACATGCAAGTACATCAGTATCAAGGAGATGTTGGCACACCTTGAAAGTCTTTCATCACCTGTGGACTCTGAATCCTCTTCTTGTGGTTATAGACAACACCACAGTGATTTGGTACCTCAACAAACAAGGGGTTACAAGGTCATACCCTCTGTGCTGGTTCGCAATGATGTCCTGGGAGCTGGCTTTACAGTATTCTGCGACTCTTCAGGCATCATACATCCTGTCAGATCAAAACATTGTGGCAGACAGGCTAAACATATCCTGGGCAGACCTACATGAGTAGCAGATCAAGACAGTTGCTAGTACAGATGCATCAAACATATCTGTTCACCTCCTTTCAGAACAGACATCTGGCAAAATTATGATGTTCATCGTGCATACAGCTGCAGTCATAACAGATGGGTTCTACTGCCGTCAGGCGGGTCCTCGGTCGGCCGAATTCCAAAGTCTAGGTCTGGCGTCGGTTGTCGTCGCTTCTTCCCTGACGTCAGTGCGACAGGGGTATAAAGGAACCAGCCAACGCCATTTTCTTCAGTCTTTCTTGCCGTGCGGTGCCCGAAGCAGAAGCAGTTCGCAAGTGCCTGTCGGCCAGCTTCTGAGATTACGAAAATTTGGAAACCGAAGTCGGCTTGAAAGCTAAGTACCCCATTGGGGAAACTTTTCTTGCCTCAGACCAATGTCAGACAAAGTTAATAATTGTATTTCTTGTGGGAAGCAAATACCGCATAAGGATTTCCATTCCCTCTGTATACCTTGTTTAGGCCCAGACCATGACGTCTCAGTCTGTCGCTTTTGTGCTACATTCAACAAACGCACCATTAAGCGTCGGGCGGAGTTCGCCCAGCATTATTTTGGGAAAGCATTTAACTATATTATGTCGTCGGATACTCCGACTCCAGTTTTGTCTAAAAAACGCAAAGATAAGGACTGACACACGAGGTCCGCGGCCTCTACCGACACCACGCCAAAGCCGACTACACGTGGTCCGGTTCTCAGCGAGGCGCCTACGCAGCCCCTGACTACCGACGACACTTCTTTGGCGGTGTCTCCTGTGCCCGAGGTCGCAGGCTCCTCGGCCCACACCCCGACTACAGATACCGAAGCCACTCTTGGCATTGAAACTCAGAATGTGGACAGGTCCACCTCCACTCAAGGTGTCTTCAGACCTTCCTCTTCTTTCTCCATCAAGGCTTTCACTAAGTCTAAAGCAACCATGCACTCTAAGAGACAAGCTACACAGGGCCCATCTCCAGGCCCCATGCCTAAGAAACAGATGCTTAAAATGGCTGAGGATTTAATTACTCTTATCAGAGGTTCTCAGCCCCCACCGGACAAAAGGCCCAGAATGGAGGAAGATTCCCCCTCCTCTGATCAGGGCTCCATTATTTCAGAGCACTCTGATGATCAGGAACATTCTTACTCCCCTTTTGAAGACTCTGATGCGGAGGAGTCCATCCCTTCTGTATCCCCCCCTGAGGATTACTCATTTGGGGAAACTTTGCATACCTTAAGGGAACACTTCCACTGGGAAGGCCAAGATTATTCAGATTCCAAGAAAAGGCTTAGGGAATTTCTCTTGCTACCTCAGCACAGGCCTCTGGCTATACCTCCTGTCTTGGACATCCTAGATGATGTTTACTTGGAGGCCTGCCTTAACCCGGACTCTCTACCTCCAGCTCCAGTTAAGCCTGACAGGTACTACAGGGTTCCTGACTCACACCAATTTCTATACAAAAGCCATGTTGCTGACCCAGAAACCATCTCACAGGGCCCCAAGGGAGTTAAGGCCTCCACTGCTGAAAATCCATTACCTTCCGAGAGAGATTCCAGATACTTAGAAAGGTGGGGAAAAAAAGGTATATACCTCGGCTACCTTAACCATGAGGGCCTTAAACTGTCAGTTCCATATGCTAAAATACCAACAGTTTTTGTTATCACAATTGAAAAGTAAAATGTCACAACCTGAACAACCAGACTTGAAGGAGTTGCAGGATTTGATGCATAGTGCAGAACAAGTGGGTAAGCATACCTTACAATGTGGTTTTGATGCTCTAGAGGCCTCATGTAGAGCTGCTGTTACAGGATCAGTCATACTTAGGCATGCCTGGCTCAAGGAACAAGCCCTGCCTGATCATGTCAAAGCTAAATTACTAGACGCCCCTCTTCAAAAGGATGTACTATTTGGTGCTAATGCTGAGGAGGTATTAAGGAAAATGGAGGAAAAGGCTAAATCAATGCAAACTGTGAAAGATTTTCTACAGGTACAACCCCCACGTTTTAGTAGAAATTGGCCTTCTAAAAACTGGTCCTTTCCTGCCACGGACAGACCTCAAAGAGGCAGATACAGGCGCCCGAGGGGCAGAGGACAATCCCAAGGATCGTTTAGAGGCAGACAATGGCAAGCTCCTACACAAAGAGGTGGTGAGGATAACTCTCAATCTTTCAGAAAGCAAACCCAAAGACTTTCCCCTTTGCATGCCAAGCAAGTCTCAAATGGCAGCCCCCTTAGGAGGAAAGCTGGCATTATTTTCAAAAAATTGGCATATTGTCACAAAGGACAAATGGATCCTGGACATTATAAACAGAGGCTACAAATTCTATTTTCACACCCTTCCAAAAATGAAAGGCATGCCAAACCTGCCACACAATCAAAGGGCAGAGGCACAAAGGCAAATTACAGATCTCATAAACATAAAAGCTATTCAAGAGGTACCTACGCACGAACAAGGTCAAGGTTTTTATTCCAGGCTATTTCTGGTACCAAGGAAGGGAAAAGATTGGAGACCTATTTTGGACCTATCCATCCTAAACACATTTCTACTCGTACCAAAATTCAAGATGCTCACTCTACAGGAACTTCTTCCCATGCTGGGCAAGGAGTCTTGGCTAGTAACATTGGACCTCAAGAAGGCATACCTGCATGTCCCAATCAGACAAAATTGCAGAAGGTACCTCAGATTTCTTGCAGGTTCAACCCATTATCAATTCTCTGCATTGCCCTTTGGCTTATCTACTGCGCCCAGAGTATTCACGAAATGCCTGGCATCAGTAATTGCCTACTGCAGACTTCAAGGGATACAAATATATCCCTATTTGGACGATTGCCTGATCCAAGCGGACAGCAAGCACATTCTTCTGAAACATCTGGCTTATGTAATAATGTTGTTGAACTCTCTGGGATACACAGTCAACAAAAAGAAATCAAGGCTAATACCCTCTCTGAAGATAATTTTCCTGGGTGCCAATTTGGACAGAAACACCCAGATGGCCTACCTCACGCCAGAGAAGCAGGGGCAACTAATTCAATACTTCAGAGCACTAGCAAATTGCACCAGGCTGACTGCAAGGAAAATCCTGCAGGCTCTGGGATTCATGGCATCTTGCATCTTACTAATCCCATGTGCAAAGCTGCATATGAGGAAACTACAGTGGTACCTGAAAAACATATGGTCTCAACACAGCCACAGTTTGGAAACAATAATACCACTAATTCCATGTCTGCAAAAGGAATTTCTGTGGTGGGCTCAAGCATGTCAAACAAACACAGGTCTTCCATTCAGCAAGCCTCAAGCAAATCAAGTCATCACAACAGACGCCTCGGACTACGCCTGCCGCGGCGCACATGACAGATCGGTGCATTCAGGGCAAATGGTCCCAAAAATAAAAGCACCTTCACATCAATCAAAAGGAAATGCTAGCAGTAATAAATGCTATTATAGCTTTCAAGGACCTTCTACAACCAGGTCAACTATTGATAAGAACGGACAACACCACAGTTATGTGGTACATAAACAAACAGGAGGAACACATTCTTACCCCCTATGCAGACTGGCCATGTCACTTTGGAACATGGCCATGGACTTACAAATGGAACTACAAGCACAGTACTTGCCAGGCAAGGAAAACACGCTGGCAGACAACCTAAGCAGGAATATGACAGATCCACATGAATGGAAACTGCATCCAAAAGTTTTTACAGAAATAATCCAAGAATGGGGAAGGCCAGACATAGATCTCTTTGCCTCCCACAAAAATCTCCAATTGACAAAATTCTGCTCAAGGATTTTCCATCCAAAGGCCTGGAGAGTGGACGCTCTCTCTTTCAGTTGGACATCAATGACAGTTTATGCCTTCCCACCTCTTACTCTGCTGCCCAAAGTTCTATTGAAAACCAGAGCAGACAGACCAAAGATGATTCTCATTGCTCCGGACTGGCCAAGGCAACACTGGTACCCACTCCTGAGGAGCCTGACGCATTCCCCACCATGGACCCTGCCTCTAATGCCTCTTCTTCTGACTCAGCACAGCTTCAAAACTCTTCACAGCCAGCTAAAAACACTCAATCTAGCCGCATGGAAGATTCCTTGGCATCACAACAGGCCCTACTCTCCAAGGAGGTGCAGGATGTCATTTTGGAGGCCAGAAGGCCTTCAACTAGAAAAGCTTACTCCGCAAAATGGAAATGGTTTTGTGTCTGGAATGAGAAAAAGGGCCAGGATCCTAGAAAACTGAATTTACCTCAAATGCTACAATATTTGGCTGAGCTGCTAAGCAGTGGACTTTCATTCTCCTCCATCAAAATCCATGCCTCAGCCATTTCTGCAGAATACAACACTGATCCACCTTTATTCTCTCACCCTCTCTTAAGACAGTTCCTCAGAGGGGCTAAGAATCTAAGACCTCCAAGGAAACAGCCAATACCTGCTTGGGATCTTAATTTAATTCTGGAAAAACTGACCTTGCCTCCCTTTGAGCCAGCTGCCTCATCAGATTTGCAATATTTGTCCTGGAAAACAACTTTCCTTCTGGCTATCACCTCAGCTCGTAGAGTTTCAGAACTACAGGCTCTCATGGCTGTCCAGCCTTTTATCATCTTCCATCAGGACAGAGTTTCCTTACGAACCAATCCATCCTTTATGCCTAAAGTGGTATCCAGGTTAGCTTTAAATCAGGCCATACATTTACCTACTTTTTATCCTAATCTTCAAAACAAAGGAGAGAGATTACTACATTCCTTGGACATCCACAGACAACTGCGTTATTATTTGGACAGAACAAAGCCTTTCAGAAAATCAGAACAGCTCTTTGTGTCCTATGCTGTAGGAGCTCAAGGAAAGCCAATTTCCAAACAGACAATCTCAAAATGGATAGCCCACTGCATACGCTTTTGCTATTCCTTTCATGGCAAAACTGTACCTACAGGCATTAGAACTCATTCCACCAGGGCCACAGCCACCTCTGCAGCTTTCCTCAGAGGAGTTCCTGCCAAGGATATTTTGGAAGCAGCCACTTGGGAGTTCTGTGCATACCTTCTCCAAGCACTACAACCTACCATTATACTCCAAATCTAGAGCAGGCTTTGCCACTGCAGTCTTGCAGGGCATTTTGGCTCCTCCTAGTTCCACCTAGTGCCTACCACCCCTTTCTTAGCTTTGGGATTCTACCCATCTGTTATGACTGCAGCTGTATGCACGATGAACATATTACAGTTTTGTACCTACCATAAATGTAGATGTTCGAGTGCTAATACAACTGCAGTCCAGGTTTCCCTCCCTCCTTCCCCTCTTGGGACAGGCCTATAGGCTAACACATCCTCATACAACCTGATTGGGGTATTCATTTATGATGTATTTGCTTGCAACTACTGTATTTTGATTATATTGCACTGCATTATTACACAAATTTATGTATTGCCTTCCTTCTGGGGGCACCTGACATCTGGGGCAAGAAAAATTGAAGAAAATGGCATTGGCTGGTTCCTTTATACCCCTGTCGCACTGACGTCAGGGAAGAAGCGACGACAACCGACGCCGGACCTAGACTTTGGAGTTCGGCCGACCGAGGACCCGCCTGACGGCAGGAGAACCCATCTGTTATGACTGCAGCTGTATTAGCACTCGAACATCTACATTTATGGTAGGTACAAAACTGTACTTTCCAGACATCCTTGCAGCCACACTTGGAGGACAGATGCATTCCCTTTCTCTTGGACAGGAATGTTCCTGTATGCTTTTCCATCCTTTCCACTGATTCACAAGGTACCTCTGGAGATTCAGAAAGAAATGTCAGAATCATTGTGGTGACAATCTTAGTTCTCCATTCTAATGGAATAGGCCAAGGACAGTTACCACAGACTTCCTCACACTTTGGATTTGCTTATACAGTGTCAGGGTGACTTGTGTACCCCAGTTTGGAGCAACTACACAGAGACATACTGGATGATTCCATCTTGACTCTGTTTAGGTACTTGTTTCATGACGACGTACAGCAGGTGATCTGATGTTATCTAGTCACCATTCCTCACACTAGGGTCTTGGATCCAAGCCGGCAGACACAGACAAACAGCTTAGCTCAAGCTCCCCTCCCCTTCCATAATGCTCTGCTGCCCTCTAATCCCTCAGATCTCATTTGCTGCTTCAGTAAGACAGACGCAGATTGCTCAGCTCCTCATTAGTCGTAAGTGTTATCTTTAGGATTTTTGTTATTGGGTTATTTCTTTATTTCTATCATTTGTGATAGTTATCTTGCCCTTTATATCCCCTCCTGGCTGGGTTATTTAGTCTTCTCTTTGGCGCCCTTTTCACAGGCTTCTTTGTGTTATAGTGTACTGTGTTTGGCCTAGGTAGCATAGTTTATTCTAAGTAGTAGTGAGTGGTTAGTGAGTGTTTCAGACGGTTTTGATGTGTGTTTCTGAACTTTGGCTTGTTTTGGACTTTGAGATAAACCCTTGGTGTTTAAGAGATGCTCCTCGTGTGGTCAGAAAATGCCTATTTCCGACTCACATGAGGAGTGTCTGTATTGTCTCAGCGGTGACCACCTCATGGTGGAGTGCGGCATTTGTGCCGCCTTCAATCCTAGAGCCTTGGTCAACTGCTGGAATAAGTTACTCATCAAAGGTTTGGTTAAGGGATGCCCCTTGGTTACTGGTTCCCCGGCCAAGGCGGGCTCCTCAGGGGCAAAGAAGAGGATTCCTGTGGGTGAGACCCCGTCCAAACATCCCAGGCTGTCGGATCCGGCTCCAGCCAGGGGAGTTTCAGTTCAGAGATCCTCGGGTCCCAGAATGTCCATGGAGTCTACTCCCGGATCCAAAGGTTTGGATCCAAAACCTTTGGATCAGACTCCTTCTGCTCACTCTCCCAGATCCAGGATTCCGGATTCGAGACATTCACATCCGAGGGTAGGAGCCGTGCCCACAGATCCGACCCTCTCAGATCTGAGGGCTGTTATCCCAGATCCCTCGTTGATATCGGCTCGGAGTAGGCCGGATCCCAGAGTCATGCAGGAGCTGATTGTAGTGAAGGACCTTCCCTTGGATCCCTTGATTTCAGTGCAGGCCCTTTCCTCTCCTAGTAGGTCTCACTCTAGGGAGCACAAGAGAAAACCTTCAGGCTCCAGGCAGGGCTCTGCCAGCAGGTCTTCCATATCCTCCCAATCTACCAGGAGTGCCTTTCCTATGGATATGGACAGGGTGATAAGGCCTTTTTGAAAGCTCAGATGGAGTTGGGGCTTCTGGCTTCCCCGGCCCACAGGTCAGGAATCCAATGTCCCACTTCCCATTTAACCGCTCCCCATCCAACCAGTGGCTTGGATTCCCAGGGACCGATGAGCGGAGCAGAGGCTAGGGGAGCGTCAGGGTCCTGTTTGGGCCCTTCCATTGCGGGATCGGTGATTGGTGCTGTTCCTGCCCCCCCCCCCGGGCAGACCATCCATCCAGTCAGAGCTGTTGACCCGGGGTCCATGAGGTTGGATTCGGGCCTGGGGTTTTCAGACTGGTCTCTTCCCTTGGGTGCTTTGGTCTTCGACAGCTCTGGCCCGGTGCTGTCCAGCAGAGTGGGGGGGCCCAGGCGGTCTACCTTCTCTTCTGCTAAGGTATTCTCAGCAAGTGGGGGGATAGAACTTCCTCCAGTCCTTTCGCTTTCCGGGCGGCGAAAAGATCCTACTTTGCAATCAGAGCTACTTCTCCCGCACATGGTCATCCTACCCAGCCTCAGTATCTGAGCAGGCCAGATTATCCTGCTTCCAGTCAGCCCATCCGGCCTAGCTTCCAGGGGGGATGCATCCCCCCTCAGGGGGGCCTCTCCTCTTCTGAGTCTTCCCCGCAGCCTCTGGCAGCGAAAGTTCCCAGGAAGAGGACATGTAAGAGGTGACATCTTGACTCCCCTGTGGAGTCCTTAACCGAGGATACCAATGCTGCAGAAGGGTCCTCATGGGCGGTGGGCTTGGGCATCGCCATTAGGCGTAATGCCTGGCTGTGCCTGAGCTGGTTTGCAGAGGCCTTCAAGACGTCGTTTATCAATGCCCCCTTTGAGGGTTCCACTCTCTTTGGTCCCACTGTGAAAGAGACGTTAACCCGCTGTGAACAGGAAGGGAAGACCTTGTTGGCTGTTGGGATAAGATTTTCTGCCCCACAGAGGTCCTTTTCTAAGACCCAGAAGGGGATTAAGAAAATGTAGTTTCGGAAGGCGCAGTCTTTCTTCCAGGATGTTCAGGAGGATTACTTTTCTAGGGGAAAGGGAAGAGGTTTCAATAGTAGACGTCACCCTAGGGGCAGAGGAGGCCTGCAAAATCAAGGTTTCAGGGAACCCTTCTCTGAGAAACCTTTTCAGCGTTCCTGAGATGTTGCCAGACTGTCCTTCCCTGGAGGCAGTCGGGGGTTGGTTATCTTTACACTCTCTAGCCTGGGCAAGTGTTACAAATGATCAGTGGCTGCTAGCAGTTATATCCAGGGGCTATTGCATTCCCCTTTTGGAAGTTCCCCCAAAATCCAGAACCCTTCCAGACTTGCCACCCAGTCAGGAAGAGTTGGTCCGACAGGAGGTTGCAGAAAAGAGCCATCCAAGATGTCCTTGCAGGGCAGAGAGGATTCGGAACTTATTCCTGCTTCTTTTTAGTCCCAAAGAGAACAGGGGACCAAAGTCCTATTCTAGACCTCAAGTCACATAAACCTGTTCATACAGAAGTCGAAGTTTCGGATGGTCACTCTGCAGTCGATTTTGCTCCTTTTGCACAGCAATGACTGGATGTGCTCAGTGGACCTCCAGGATTCGTACTACCATATAAAGATGGCTCGACTGTGCAGGAGGTTTCTCCGCTCTTGCCTGGGAGCCATTCATTTTCAGTTCAGGGCCATGCCCTTTGGCCTAACCTCAGACCCCCCCCCCCCGGGTGTTCACCAAATGCATGGCAGTGGTGGCAGCTCATCTCCAGCTGCAGGCAGTCCAGGTTTTTCCCTATTTAGACGATTGGCTCCTGACGGCCCCTACAAAGCATCGACTATTGGACAACATTCACACCTTGCTCTCCCTGTTTTATCAGTTGGGAATTACAGTGAACATGGCCAAATCCTCTTTGATTCCATCCCAACATCTGGAGTTCATAGGCACTCTGGATACCACCACACAGACTGAAGCCCTTCCTCTTCACTGAGTGTCTCTTATTCGTGCCCAGGTTCAGGTTATGCTGGAGCAAACGTCCTCAGGCACATTCTCAGGGCTCTAGGGTCCATGGTGGCTGCCATTTACTTAGTACCGATGGCTCGGTACCACATGAGAGTTCTTCATTGGACCTTTGCAGCTCAATGGTCAGCGTTGCTGCATTCCCTATCATTCACCATTCATCTCACCTCAGTGTGTCGAAAGCATCTTTCGTGGTGGATTCACTCACCGGACCTCCTAGCGGGCAGGTCGTTTGCTCCATGGATTCCTATAGCGATGGTCACCTTGGATGCTTCCCTATTGGGGGGGGGGCATAGTCAGAGACCAAATTGCACATCAGTGTTCTGGAGATGAGGGTAGTCCTTGTGTTGTTGCAAGCCTTTCAGGACTGCCTCCCTCAGGGAACGATTGCATTTCTATCGGACAACATGGCAGCTGTTTGTATATAAATAAGCAAGGGGGCATACTTTCTTATCTGCTGTATTGCGAGGCCATGAAGGTCTGGGAATGGGCAATGTCCACGGGGCGCTTTCTCGTTGCAATGCACATTCCTGGAGCATCCAGTGTGTTGGCGGACAAATTGAGCAGGGCTGTCTTGACCCCTCACGAGTGGTGGCTCAACAGATCTTCCGTCGGTGGGGGTATCCGAGCTGCGATCTGTTTGTATCTCCTCTCGACCACAAATGCAGCAACTTCTTTGCATGGATTCCCCCAGGGACACGCCCACTCACGATTGGCATCCGGGTCTCCTGTATGCCTTTCCTCCTTTGCCTTTAATTACCAGAGTATTCAGAAAGCCAGACACCTCGAGTCAATTGATCCTCATTGTCCCCCTTCTGGCTTCGGCAGGTGTGGTTCCCCCTTGTACAGTCTCATTAAGGCATCCACCCTGGGTGCTCGATCCAATTCCTGGATTTTTTGTATCATCCGTCTCAGCTCCCGAACCTTCAGACCTTGTGTCTGGCAGCGGGGTTGTCCACTTCCAGTGATTTTGGCTAAGTCCAGGCTAGCTTCACCCATAAAGGAATATTATTCTTGCTTCCCACAGGTCTTCCACTAGAAAGGTTTACACCAGTAAATGGAAGAGGTTTTCGATTTGGGCAAAGAATAAGAATCTGGACCCATTTTCAGCTTCCATTCCAGAGATCTTTCTTTTTTTAACTTCTCTTTTTAAGGAAGGGGCCAGTTTCTCCACGATTAAGACTCAGTTGGCAGCAATTTCAAATTTTCATCTTAGTGGTGATTCTAACTTTTCTTCCCACCTCTGCAAGGCCTTTTTAAAAGGTGTTTTTCTCTTACGACCTCCTGTGAAGCATCCATTTCCTCCATGGGATTTGACTTTGGTCCTGCAGGCATTGACGAAACCACCCTTCAAACCAGTGGCATCTTGTGATATCAGATTTCTTTCTTGGAAGACTGCCTTTTTAGTGGCAGTAACTTCAGCGAAGAGAGCTTCTGAGCTGCAAGATCTTACAATGAAGCCGCCCTACTTAGTTTTCAATAAGGACAGAGTGTTTCCGAAGCCAAATCCATTTTTATGCCTAAAGTGGCCTCAACAACTAATCTTAATCAATGCATTCATCTTCCAGTATTTTTTCCTAACTCTACCAATAAAGGGAAATATATCTTGCACACCTTAGATGTTCATCGTCAATTTCATTTTTATCTACATAGAACTCAGGAGTTTAGACGTTCAGATCAGTTCTTTGTAGCTTTTTCTATGAATAGAAAGAGCATAAGAATTTCGAAAGTCACTGTCTCCCGCTGGATTTTGCAATGTATTTCCTTCATTTATTCTTCAGAAGGTGTTACTTTATCTGCACCAGTAAGGGCTCATTCCACCAGAGTGGTTTCTACGTCAACTGCATTTGCAGATAGTCAGTCTTTAGATGACATTTGTGCAGCAGCAGCGTGGTCTTTTCCTCATACAGTCATTTCCCACTACAAGTTGGATTTGATTTCTAGAGGAAGGGCTTCCTTTGGCTCCACGGTTCTTTGGCATGTCCTTCTTTGAGGCCTCCCAGGATTTAGATAGCTGGGGACTCTGACCCTAGTGTTAGGAATGGTGACTAGATAACCTCAGATTTATAGTTATGTACTTACCATAACTTGGCAATCTGTATTATCTCTAGTCACCATTCAACACGGTCCCAGATTATGGTGGTTCTGTTTTGCTGTTAGTGCTTTGGTCTGTCTTCTTTCCTTATGCAAACTCGATCTGAGAGATTAGAGGGCAGCAGAGCATTATGGGAGGGGAGGAGCTTGAGCTGAGCTGTTTGTCTGTGTCTTCTGGCTTGGATCCAAGACCCTAGCATGACGAATGGTGACTACATATAACACAGATGCCAAGTTATGGTAACTACATAACTATAATTCAAGGACGCCAGAAATCCCGCTACTAGAAAATCGTATGTTTGGAAATGGATGAGGTTTTCTAAGTGGTACTTAAGTGGGAACAGAGGGTTCCTTGAGGTTAACATCCTGATGGTCTTGAAATAGTTGTGTGAGCTATTTCAGGATGGCTTATATGCATCCTTCAAGAATCTCTGCTTGTCTGCCAATGGATCCCTGACTTTCTTTTTCTCTTCTGGTAAAACAGTTAATGGAGAGAGTAAAGCATATGAGTCCTGCTCTCAAAAAAATGTCTCCTTCATGTGATCTCATCTACATTCTGGAAAAACTTACCTTACCACCTTTTGAACCGGATGCTCAGACTGATATGAAATTCTTAATGTGAAAAACTGTTTTGCTTATTGCTCTGACATCTGCAAAAAGGTTATCTTTGGTGCAAGCTCTCATGGTGGGACAAACTTACCTGATTTTCCTTATGAAGGTGGTGTCAGAATTCACTCTCAGTCAATCTATCAACCTCCCTGTGTTCTTTCCAGAACCTAATTATAAGGGAGAGAGGATATTTCATCCCTTGGATATGCATCAGCAGCTCAGGTACTACCTTTACAGAACAAGACCCTTCATGAAGGCTGAAAGGCTTTTTATTGCCTAAACATTGCTAACAAGGGTCAACTTGTCTTTAAGCAAACCATTGTTCATTGGTTGTTCTCTGGTATTGTTTTTTGTTACTCCCACCATGGAAATTGTTAGAATAAGCATGGGAGTTAGCAATGGAGGTGTTAAAAGAGCAGGGTCATTTTGTCAGTAGTTTTCTTTCAAAGTTTGTTTTAAACAGTAGATGAGATTAGATATTCTGATGTTTGTTGGAAGAAAGACACACAGATTAGCAATGCACATAGAGTATAGGCAGTCACCATTATGATTTTTAGACTTTTGAGTAAACACGAAGTATTGGTTGAGTGAACACAGTTCTCTGTGAGGCAAGTACCAGTTTATTAACTGGCTGCTGTCAGAGCATCTGTTTAGGCTGTAGAGGGAGTTGTGAGCAGTCTTAATGTGAGTGTAGGCTGAAAGATTATGTAGCTCAAGCCATTTAAGGGACTAGATTATGTAGCTCAAGCCATTTAAGGGACCAAGTGCAAGACTGTGATGAGTTCAGTTAATGTGATTACATGCAAACTTTGCAATCTTCTTACATGATTGCTGGATTTGGGTAGCTGAAAAGACTGTATGTTAGTCAACTTTAACAAGGCATACAGAAGACTAGGAGGGAGTGAATAGGTTTAAGCTATGGTCTTTCATGCATGGTCTAATAGAACAGGCTTGATTTGTATAAAGATGTCCAAGTTTATTGTCTTTTTGAACAGCATATTAGATATGCTGATCAAATCGTAATATGTGGTCAGTTGTACACAGTTTTGTATTAGTTCAACTCAGTTATTATCAATTGATAATATTTTTGAAGTCTGAATAATTGGCTGGGTTGGAGGTAAAAATACCATTAGCTTACATTTCTTTGGATTTAGGGGCAGCAATTTTTCAGTTTTGTAAAGGAATGCTGTAAGTTAACTTGGAGTTGTTTGAGTGAAGTGGCTGCATGTATTGGTGTTGAATGATCTCTATATCAGACTACATTTGCAGAGAGAGGAGCAGCATGCATTTTATTTACAAATGTATTTATGAGTAACGGTCCTAAATTGAACCTTGTGGAACACCTAATGTTGTTACCTGATGAGTTGACAGCTCATTTGCCCAGCATACACACTGCATTCAATGGCTAAGGTAACTTGTAAACCAGTAAACAATTGCTTTTTAGGCCCAGTTCCTTTTTAATCACCTTTGTTGAATTAGCATTTAAGACATGGGTACGCATACTGTAGTAGAAAAGAAAACGCATATTAACCTTTTTTCATACATTATATATTACATATGTTTTCCTACTTTATAACAAACTGTCATTCACTCCAACGTTACATAAATTGCTCAGTCCCTGCTTTCCTATAAACCTCATTCCTCCTCTTGAACTTTATTCTGCATGTATTGTTCACACAAATTCCATTTATTTGTATGTAATTTGCTCATTACCTTTTCTAAAGATCCTAGTTTCAGTTATTTTATCTCTCTAACAATATCTAGTACTTCTATTACAATTGGTTTAGACTTCTATTTCCATTTTCTAAGTAGTGGCTTTTTTGGCAGCCATTAGCATTAAACTTAATAAGATCTTACTGTGTGTGTGCAGATGTCCTTCAAGGATGCATCTGCAGTCCTAACAAATGGGTTGTCCTGCCTCAGGCAGCCCTTCGGTCGGCCGGATTCCAAAGTCTGGGTCTGGCCTCGGCTGATGTCGCACTTCACCCGACGTCATAGCTGCTGTCAATTGGGTATAAAGGCATCAGCCGATGCCATTTTCCTCAGTCTTTCTTGCCGCGCGGTGCCCGAAGCAGAAGCTGTTCGCAAGTGCTGGTCGGTCAGATCCAGAGATTTCTACTACCGAAGACTTCTAAAAAGCTAAGTACCTCGTTGGGGACTCTTTCTTGCCTCAGCCGATGTCAGAAAAAGTAAATAATTGTTTAACTTGTTTGAAACAAATACCTCATAAGGATTTCCACTCTTACTGCCTTCCTTGCTTAGGCCCAGACCACGACGTAGCAGCTTGTCTAGCCTGTGCTTCCTTCAACCGACGGACACTTAGACGTCGGTCGGAGTTTGCGGAGGAGTTTTTTGGTCCCGCTTTTGCTTACAAAATGCCGTCGGAGACTCCGACTTCACAATTAGCTAAAAAGCGTAAGGAAAAGGACCGACACTCGCGGTCCGCGGTTTCGGCCGAAACCACGGTTAAGCCAACCGCGAGTGTCTCGGTTTCGGCTGAAACCGAGTCCTCGGTTCTTCCTTCGGCCGAAAGCATTCCTCCTACAGCCGAGGCCTCACGCAGCATGGCTGAATCTGCTACTGAAATTTCTCCTGCTGTAGCAGGCACCCAGGATTTATCAGATACTATTCCTTTAGACATATCTACTCCTGCACGTGGAGCTGCTAGGCCCCCTGCATCCATGTCTATCAAGGCTTTTCCAGGGCTAAAGCAGCTAAATCTACTAAGGCGTTGCCTGCTAAAACCCCCTCACACAGGCCTAGCTCTAGTTCCCAAATGCTCAGCCTGGCAGAGGATCTCATTTCTTTGATCAGGGGATCCCAACCTCACCCTGACAGGGCCTGTCATCCCCCTCCAGAGAAGAGGCCTAGAGCAGAGCCCCCTGAGCCAGTTTCTACGGATTATTCCTCTGATGATTCAGAAAACTCAAATCCTCCAGAAGGCCCTTATTCTCCATATGAGGATTCTGACGCAGAAGACTCCATTCCTTCTGCCTCTCCTCCTGAGGAATTTTCTTTTGGGGAAACCTTGCATGCTATGAGAGAGCAATTTCAATGGCAGGGCCAGGATTTTTCAGATTCTAGGAAACGGCTAAGGACCTTTTTACATTTGCCACAGCATAGGCCTTTAGCCATTCCTCCAGTACTAACAGTTGTGGATGATGCATTTAATGATGCTTGTACTGCTCCTGACTCTCTTCCCCCGGCCCCTGCTAAGCCCGACAGATACTACAGGGTCCCGGACACACATTATCACTTGTATAAGGCTCCTATTGCAGATCCTGAAACTATTTCTCAGGGCCCCAAAGCTGTAGCAACTACCAAAAACCCCCTCCCCTCTGAAAGAGAATCTAGAGCATTAGAGAGATGGGGTAAAAAAGTTTATACTTCTGCTACTCTTTCGGCTAGGGCCTTAAACTGTCAATTCCACATGATTCAGTATCAGGAATTTTTGTTAGATCAGCTAAATAAAAAACTATCCTCTCCTGAACCTATAGACCGTAAGTCCCTTCAGGATTTGGTACATAACACTCAGCAGGTCAGTAATCATTCCTTAAAATGCGGCTATGATGCACTGGAGGCTTCCTTTAGATCAGCTATGACTGGTACAGTGATCAGAAGGCATGCATGGTTAAAAGAGCAATCCTTACCAGACCATGTAAAGTCAAAGCTCCTAGATGCTCCCATGGAGAAACTCAGTTTGTTTGGCTCCCCTGCACAGCAAGTGTTAAAGAAGGTGGAAGAAAAAGCAAAATCTGTCCAAACAGTCAAGGATTTCTTACAGGTCCAGCCTCCTAGGTTTTGTAGAAATTGGCCTTTGAAGAATTGGTCCTTTCCAGACACCACCAGAGCACAAAGAGGCAGAAATAGGCGCTCAAGAGGCAGAGGTCAATCCAGAGGTGCCTACAGGGGACGTCAGTGGCAGCCTAACAACCAGAGGAGTACTGCCACAGATCCAGCTACTACCACTTCCACAGGACAGTCACAGTGACTTGGCTCTGATACCGCCTACCAGGGAACAACTGGAAGCACCCTTAGGCGGAAAGCTAGCCTTATTTTCAGTAAACTGGCATTACATTACAGGAGACAAATGGATTTTACAGACAATAGACAAAGGTTACAGGTTTCACTTCCATACTCTACCAAGGAAGAGAGGAATGCCAAACCTACCACCAAACCAAAAAACAAACGCTCTAGGACAAATCAACCACTTACTCAGGATGAGAGCTATAGAAAAGGTACCGTCTATGGAACAAGGACAAGGATTTTATTCCAGACTTTTCCTGGTGCCAAGAAAAGAAAACCAATGGAGACCTATTCTCGACGTGTCCGCTCTGAACACATATCTCATTGTTCCAAAATTCAAAATGCTGACCCTACAGCAACTTCTTCCCATGCTGGGCAAGGAGTCTTGGCTGGTGACTCTAGATCTCAAGGAGGCCTACCTGCACATCCCTATACGACCAGATTGCAGAAGATACCTCAGATTTCTTGCAGGATCAGAGCATTATCAATTCTCAGCATTGCCCTTTGGCTTATCTACTGCGCCCAGAGTATTCACGAAATGCCTGGCATCAGTAATTGCTCATTGCAGGCTTCAGGGAATTCAAATTTATCCATACCTGGACGACTGCCTGATACAAGCGGACAACAAGATCAAATTAACAAAAGATTTGGAAAAGGTTATTCACCTACTGCAAGCCCTGGGATACACAGTCAACATAAAAAAGTCAAGACTGGTACCATCCCAAAGGATTACATTCTTGGGTGCAGAGCTGGACACATCAAATCAAATGGCATTTCTCACAGCAGAAAAGCAAAAACAACTACCACTCTATTTCATGGCATTAACAACGCAGAACCAGCTTACAGCAAGGAAAGTCCTGCAAGCCCTGGGTTACATGGCATCCTGCATAATATTGATTCCACATGCCAGACTACCAGTGAGGAAGTTGCAATGGTACCTAAGGAATTTATGGTCTCAGCACAAGCACAGCCTAGAAACCCAAATTCCAATAATTCCATGCCTGAAGCAAGAATTCCTGTGGTGGGCTCAGGCCTGTCAGTTGAACAAAGGACTGCCTTTCCACAGCCCTCACCCAAGCCAGACTATCACCACGGACGCCTCAGACCTCGGTTGGGGGGCACACATGGTAGACAAGTGTATACAAGGCCTATGGACACAAGACCAGCTGAACCTACACATAAATCAAAAAGAGATGCTGGCAGTGAAACAGACAATTCAGACATTCAGACCGTTTCTTCAACAAGGTCATTTGCAGATAAGGGCGGACAACACCACAGTTATGTGGTATATCAACAAGCAGGGAGGCACACATTCATATCCTCTATGCCGGATGGCAATGGACCTGTGGAATGTGGCCCTGAACCTCAACATTCAGCTCCAGGCCATATTTGTGCCAGGAAAAGAAAATACACTAGCAGACACCTTAAGCAGAACTACCACGGATGCCCACGAATGGATGCTGCATCCAGACATCATCAAATCCATTACAAAGAAATGGGGGCTGCCAGAAATAGACCTGTTCGCATCCCCACACAACCACCAATTGAAAAAATTCTGCACAAGGACATACCACCCACTTGCTTGGAAGGTGGACTCCCTATCCTTCAGTTGGGAAAACCTTACAGCATATGCATTCCCACCTCTTCCTTTGATGCACAAAGTGCTACTGAAGATCAAAGAAGATCAACCAAGGATCATACTGATAGCTCCAGACTGGCCGAGACAGCATTGGTACCCGCTTCTGAGGAGTATGTCTCGGGCACACGCATGGCCTCTACCTCTAGTTCCTTTGCTGCTAACACAGAACAACTTCAAGATCCTGCATCCAAACTTGAAAACACTGCAGCTAGCTGCTTGGAATCTTACATAAAACGAAATAACCCAGAATTATCTCAGAGGGTTAAAGACATTATCCTGGAGGCTCGCAGACCCTCCACAAGGAAGACTTATTCAGCAAAATGGAAAAGATATCTCATTTGGAGTGCAGCAAAAGGAGAAAATGTATAATTGGCAAACATAGCTAACATCCTGGAATATTTAGCAGAACTTTACCACAATTGCCTGTCTTACTCTTCCATCAAGATTCATGCATCAGCAATTTCAGCAGAATATAACATGGATCCTCCAGTCTTCTCTCATCCTCTACTCAGGCAGTTTCTGAGAGGAATTAAAAATGTAAAGCCTCCAAGGAAGCCACCTTTGCCTACATGGGACCTGAACTTTGTGCTAGAAAAGTTAACACTTCCCCCTTTTGAACCAGCAGCAACAGCAGAATTACAGTTCTTATCTTGGAAAACTGCTTTCCTGCTTGCAATCACTTCAGCAAGAAGGGTTTCTGAATTACAGGCATTAATGGCAGTACAGCCCTTCCTTATCTTCCATCAGGATAGAGTGTCCTTGAGAACTAACCCTACCTTTATGCCAAAGGTGGTCTCCAGGGTATCATTGAACCAAGCAATCCACCTACCAACATTCTTCCCCAACCCACAGAACAGGGGGGAAAGACTACTGCATACCTTGGATGTACACAGGCAATTGCGCTACTACCTGGACAGAACCAAGAACAATAGAAAAACTAACCAGCTTCTGGTAGCATATGCAGCAGGAATGGAAGGAAAAGCAATTTCAAAACAGACAATCTCAAAATGGATAGGAAATTGCATTAGATTCTGTTACTCCTTTCATGGAAAGACAACTCCAGAAAACATCAGACCTCACTCCACAAGGGCTACAGCCACTACTACAGCTTTCTTACGAGGAGTGGCTACCAAAGACATTTTAGAGGCTGCTACTTGGAGCTCCGTGCATACATTTGCCAAGCATTATAATCTGCCTTTATACTCCAGATCCCGAGCAGGTTTTGCCACTGCTGTTTTGCAAGGGATCTTAACTACACCATAATCTTCTTAGTGCCTCCTCCCCCAGTTTGGCTATGGTATTCTACCCATTTGTTAGGACTGCAGATGCATCCTTGAAGGACATAGTACAGTTTTGTACCTACCATAAATGTAGATGTCCGAGAGGTATGCATCTGCAGTCAGGATTACCCACCCTCCTTCCCCAATGTGGTACTCCTAGGGTATTTGCCCTCCTTGTAGCTAGCTGGGGGAATCTATTATGGTGTATTTGTTTGTATATATGTACATACATGTTTATTTTTGTTTACTCTCTACTGTTTGGAATCATTTGCATTTATCCAAATTTAGCCTTCCTAGAGGGCACCTGGCATCTGGGGCAAGAAACACTGAGGAAAATGGCGTCGGCTGATGCCTTTATACCCAATTGACAGCAGCTATGACGTCGGGTGAAGTGCGACATCAGCCGAGGCCAGACCCAGACTTTGGAATCCGGCCGACCGAAGGGCTGCCTGAGGCAGGACAACCCATTTGTTAGGACTGCAGATGCATACCTCTCGGACATCTACATTTATGGTAGGTACAAAACTGTACTTTCAGATCCCATGTCCCAGCTCAAAAGAATAATTTCCTTAGTTACAACTATTTGCTCCCCCAATATTTCAGACAGTGTACTGTGTGGGGAAGTTTTAAAATCTGCCAACTGATTACACTAAAAAAAACATGCTTGCAATTACCTCTCTCATTTCCCATCACACCACCAGCATTTGCTATGTACGTGAGAAAAAATTCTTTGAAGTATGCTTAGGATATAAAATACCTTTGCAAACACTTACCATACCATGTTTTATCTGCTCTACTAATTATGTGTTTTTAACAGCAGCTTCTGTTCTAGACTTGGCTAAAAGCTCTACCAGAGCTGGTCTTTCAATTAAAACTCCCCTATTCTTTTCTCTTTGCCTGTACTCTGCTTGGCCTCATCCCACTCTATTACCTTTCTCTCTCTCTTAATTGTTTGTTCCTAATACCGTGGTTCCTTTGCCAGTTTTCTCTAGTAGATTCCAGACTCCTCTTATCTATTTGTTATACCCCTGCTTACAATCATCCCTATTGGAAAAATCTCTTTTCTCCATTCCCATGTTAACTTAGTTCTTAGAATATTTTCTGCAATGTTACGGATATAATATTCTGTATAGCTGCTTTTATTCTCCTTAAGGATCTGCTTCCAAAATCTACTCCCTCTTTATTTTCTTGAACTCCACCCCCACTTCGTCATCATCTGTTTCCACTTTAATTTATACCCTTCTGCTTGTGTTATGTATATGAGCCTTAATTGCATAGCTCTAAAATATCATTACAAATCAGGTAATCCTAAACCACTTTGTTCTATAGGGGAGTATCGGTTTATCTCACTTAACTGTCCACCCCCCCCCCCCCCCCCGTGAAATACATTCCTTCGGCTGTTTATTAATTATTGTCCACAGCTTCTCCTCTGGTTGATAGAAGAATGTCTGAACTGTATGCAAAATCAAAGGGACTAAAAACATTGTAACTCCTTGCATCTTACTCTCCATATCCATAAACAAGAACTTCCAATTTCTCAGTTTTTGTGTTCTTTTTTTTTTTAACTCCTCCCACATATCCTTAGCTACCATAACAAAATCCTTTTTAATCCATACACCTAAATATTTCATCTTGTGTCCCCATAAGTATGGGTATTTTTGAGGCAATTCACATATGGGTATATACTTTACCATTATAGCCTTTATTTTATTTTCATTAATTTTTTATCCTGAGAAGTGTTGAAACTGTCTCAAAATGTTCTACAACACTGATATGTTCTTTTCTGGATTTATCAAGTACAAAATAATATCGTTTGCAAATAAAGCTAGCTTTGCTTGATTGCCATACCAATTATATCCTTGCATTTCTGTCTTCCCTAGTAACTCTTGAATAATTTCCACTACCCATTCCTTGACTTCCTCTCCTTTTAAGAGCAAAGTAGGAAGGTGCCAGTGTTTCATTTTTACTTCATAACCCTGCATTTTTATTTTAGTTTTTATTACTGCATGATCTGCCGTAGTTATTTGATGTGTTAATAGTTTCAATTAAATGCACATGGTGCTGTGAAATATAATTTATATCCAGTCTAGCCTAGTTATTATACCTTGTGGAGTAATATGTAAATTCTGTCAGAGTTCCTGTTACTGAATTTATATCTTCCAATACTTTTATAAATGTCTTCAGAAGTCTTCCTTTTATTACTTTTATTATATTTTTCCTTCTATGTCCCCGATGCATCCTCATTATTGCAAATCAAGTTCCAGGCCCCATTTATAAATAATAATCCCTGCTGAAAGCTGATTATTTCTCCATAACCTTTCTTAAACTTGACGATATCAGTGTTTTGTCGAATATAAATGCATGCCTGTATAATCCTCCTCTCTTGCCAGTAGCCCATTACTACCACAAATCTACCATTGTTGTCTTATTTTTCCTCTTCTTTCACTGCTGGAGACCCTCTAGCAATCAGTAGTAGTAGTATTACTGTTCGTTTCCTTTTTTCCTAATATTCAGCTGAATATCCATCCTGAAGTCTTTTCTTTGTCAAATTCATATGTTCATTTCTACCCAAATGTGTCTCCTGCAACATTGCTATTTGCACACTGCACTAATGGGGTTAGGCCGTACTTGCACTAGAAAAAAATGTCAAGAGCTTCAAACACAAATTTGTGTTCATTAATACAACAGATCGATGAAAAGTATTACATTGACCAATAAACCTTGGGACATTTGAAAAAAGAAGTTATTGAGGAAGTTTGAAATTATAAAGAACAAAAGCTAGAGATATTTGAAAGGCATAAAAAAGAAATGCGTAAGTGGAACAGAATGAGAGATCTGATAGAGTGCAATATTTATGCAAAGGGGAAAGCCAAACAAATAAAAAGCCTCAAAAATATTTGAAGAGAGATATAGGCAGACACCCAGATATGGGAAATTTCGCAATATAAAAAATAAGATCACAAAGGGGGAACACAGAACAGAACCTTTGTAAAGTACAAGTTAAATAGAAGTTGAAGTCATGGAATACCTGTAAAGTGAAGGATTTATTGTAGAAAATCCAACTCTGGTTACGTCAGAGCATGATGGAACAATGAGTCCCCAAATTGATGAGAAACAGGTGGAATAGGAAGCATCTGATCACTTGCCACATGAAGATACTCTGGAGCCTTTAGTAGGAAACCGGTACAAAAATTCAGCTTGAGTTACACAGCAAGGGAAGGAGCAGGAATAGTGGCAATTCTGATGCAGTCAATGTTGTGGAGTAATAGAGCAGTGAGTTCCCATATGAAAGAGCAGCAACTGATGCTGTATGCAGCTGAGGAGTATATCTCACAGGAAGATTTTTTGGTGTAGAATACCCATAGAAATAGAGAACAAGGCCCCTTATTCGATAGAGCGAATTCTCCGGAGACCAGATAAAATACTCTCCACTCCCCAAGGATCATCAGTACTGGGCAAAAGGATTAGCAATAGATGTCATGGTGGTGGCTGCTGCCACTAAAAAGGAACTAGCTGAGGAAAGTTCCACTGTTCATCCTCCTAAAAGGGAGTCAAGGGCGATGGAAAGATTAGGAAGCGGATTTATGCATCATCGACCTTTACCTTTAGGTCCTTGAACTTCATGGCACATTTCACTAGGCTGCAGAGGGATCTGGTCAAGGAGCTGTCAGATATCCTAGCAGAAGCAGTAGCTGAGGAGGTCCAGGAAAACGTGGCCTCCCAGTTAGCTACCCTGGAGTCTATCTCTAATTCATCCATGAGGCTCATTGCACATGCAGCGGAAGGGGTGACCAGGTCAGCCAGTTCAGGTGTTGCAATTTGATGACATGCTTGCATGCCCCTGCGTGAGTTTGTGGAGCCATTCAAGTCTTCCTTCATCTATGCTCCTTTTGCTGGATTCTCTTTGTTCAGCCCTAAAGTTAAAGAAACTCTATCCAGGTGTAAGAAAGATAGAAAGACCCTGTCTGCAATGGGCATAGGTTTTCTGCTCCCCAAATGAGCCTGTTCCAGGAATCAGAGGAGTGGGAAGATGTGGTTTAAAAAGTCCCAGAGGCCTTTCCAGGACACACATGGTACAGACTCCCCTCAGGGCAGAGGTGGAGTTCTAATGCAATACACCATCCTAGAGGCAGAGATAGCCCGCAGAACCAGGGTTCCAAGGATTCTCTGGCCAACCCTATCAGCGCTCCTGAAAGGAGGCCTGATTGCTTAAATCTGGAGGCAGTCAGGGGAAGATTTTCCTTGCACCCAACAGCATGGCGACAAATAACCACAGATGCCTGGGTGCTAAGAATTATTTCCAGAGGTTAACATATCCCTTTCACTGTTTATCCAAGAACTCAAACAAGACTTTTCCGATGTTCCACCCAGTCAGAGGGACCAAGCAGCCTTGGAAATACAAAAGCTGCTAGAAAAAAAGTCATCCAAGAAGTCCCACCAGACCAGATGAGATCCGGATTTTGCTCAAGGTTTTTTTTAGTGCCAAAAAAGACAGGGGACTGGAGACGGATTCTGGATCTCAGCATTCTAAACAAATTTGTTCAACAGTCCAAATTATGGATGGTCATGGTTCAGTCACTACTTCCCTTTCTAGAGGAAAAAGATTGGATGTGCTGTATAGACCTTCAAGATGCATATTAGCACATAAAAATGGACAAATGCTCAAGAAGGTTTCTCCACTTCCGGCTAGGAGCCACTCACTGTCTGTTCAGGGTGCTGCCCTGTGGTCTCACCACAGCCCCCAGGGTGTTCACCAAATGTATGGCAGCAGTAACAGCTCACTTGAGACTTCATGGATTCTGGGTGTGTTCATATCTAGATGACTAGGTCATCACTGCTTCCACCAAACATCTACTGCTACAGGCAACATAATTCACCCTATACTTGTTCTTGCATCTAGGCATCACAGTCAGTCATACAAAGTCCCAAATGACTCTCTCTCAGGATATGGAATTTATAGGAGCTCGTCTGAACACTCTCTCTTGCGTAACCTCCCTACCTGCCCATAGATTACAGAACATAAAATCTCAAGTTCATTCTCTCTTGTGCTCAAAGTATCAGCCCTTCTGGTGCTTCAAGCATTAGGGTCATTGGCAGCAGTAATCACTCTGGTCCCACTAGCGAGATTTCACATGAGATTACTGCGATGGCTTCTTGCGAATCAATGGTCTGTTCTAACCCACCCAGTGAACCACCCCATACTTATCACCAGTCACTGCAAAAAGGACCTATCTTGGTAGATGGAATCCGAACAAATTATTTTGGGCCACCCCTTTGTCCCTCCTCAACCCAAAGCCATAGTGACCATGGATGCATCCCAGATGGGATGGGGGGCATTATCTGGGAAAGACAGTCCAATGTACTTGGTCCCTGATAGAGGCCAATCTGCATATCAACGTCCTGGAGCTAAGGGCAATGCTACTAGTGTTGCAAGCATTTCACTCTGCCCTACCTCAAGGAACAATTGCAGTTCAATCAGACAGCATGTTAGTAGTCTGTATTATTAACAAGCAAGGGGGAGCTGAGTCCTGTCCCCTGTATCGAGAAGCCCTCCTAGTGTGGCAATGAGCCATTGCCTCCAACCGCTTTCTGATAGCAATGCACATCCAGGGGAGTTCAAACGTGATAGTGGACAAACTAAGCAGATGCATTCTAATACCTCATGAGTGGTCTCTCAATCCCAAGGTAGTGAAGAAGATCTTTCATTGCTGGGGCCAGCCTTGCTACAAACCTTTTCCTTCATCTCAAAACAACAAGTGCAGAAGCTACTTTTCCCTAATTCCCCCTCAAGGGGCGTCCCCGAGAGATGCTGTTCTCCTTAGTTGGTCTACAGTTCTCCTGTATACCTTTCCCCCCTTTCTCTCTGATTCCTCTTTTCCTCAACAAAGCAGCCAGGTTGAGAAGCAAAGTAATCCTCCTTGCATCCTTCTGGCCTCGACAAATTTGGTTCCCCTTCCTGTGGCTTCATCTAGTTCACCTTCTATGGATTCTGTACCCAGTTCCAGATCTTCTTTCTCACCCTCTGGGACTGGTGCATCCCAATTTTCCAAGTCTCAAGCTAACTTGGTTCTTCCAATTCCATTAGTCTGCAGGTATAATGATATTTCATCCCCAGTAGGACAAATTTTGCTGGCATCCCATAAACCATCCACCAGAAATCTCTACCTCAGTAAATGGAACAGATTTTCAATCTGGGCTTGTAATAATGGCCTCGACCCCTTTTTAGCCCCTGTGGAAAAAGGTTTTAGAATTCTTGACCATTCTTTTTGGTAGAGGAGCTTCAACTTCTACTGGTAAGGTCATTTTAGCTGCCATCTCTAACTTTCATAATGGCTTTGGAGAGCTACCCTTAATTTTACACAGACTATGTAAGGTCTTCCTCAAGGGAACTATCCGTTTAAAGCCTCCATTTAAAGATCCTTTACCCCCATGGTACCTGACTATTGTTTTGCAATCTCTGGTATTCAAGCTTACTGCACTAGATTTTAAGTATGATGATATTAATGTTGCTGTTAGAACTACTAAGAAAGGCACAATTCCATGATGTTCATTTTGTTACACTGCTGCAGTCATTACACTTGGGTTATCCTGCCATCAGGCGGTCCTGCAGTCGGCCAGAGTTCCAAAGTCTTGGTCCGGCGACGGTTGCTGTCGCCTCTTCCCTGACGTCAGTGCGCCAGGGGTATATAAGATGCATCCAACGCAATTTTCTTCAGTTTTTCTTGCCCCAGATGTCTGGTGCCCCAAATAGGTAGGCAGTACATATTGCTAATAAAAAATATACATATAAAATGAAAACAATACCTTCAGTTACAAGCAAATACACCACAAAGGTTGTATAGGATAGAAAGTTCTTCCCCCATCTATCCAAAGCTCTGGAATCTCTGTCAGAGGGTACTGGATTTTTTGCAATGGAAGCCTTAACTCCTTTTGGACCCTGGGAAATAGTTTCTGGATCAGCAGAAGGGTTTTTGTAAAGAAACTTGTGAGAGTCAGGGACTCTACTGAGAGGAGTACCTACCAAGGAAATTTTGGAGGCTGCAACTTGGAGTTCAGTGCAGATCTTTACCAAGCATTACCACCTGCCTCTTTACTCTAAATCCAGAGCAGGATTTGCCACTGCAGTTCTGCAGGGTCACATAGCCAATCCTAACTCTTTATAGACCAGCCACCAAGGGCGCCCGCAGGCAGGTGCAAGGGGGTGCACTTGCACCCCCCTGGAATCCGCTGAGTTAATCTTTTGATTTAAAAAAAAATGTTTTTTTTTTTTTTAAGGCATTCTTCTTTAAGAAGCCCAGTCGCAGGTGTGCTGACATCATCGCGCAAAGTTTGCGAGCAGGAACTAAAATGAACAGTTGTGACATCATTGCGCGGGAGCTGAAACGGACAGTTTTGGGCCTTACTGAAGATGGGATGGGACTCTTGCAAGCGAGCGGGAACAGACGGAAGATGGGACGCTTTAGTGGAGCTGAAACAGGCAGCTTTAGTAAGGTAGGTGTGTGTGTGTGTACGGAAGATGGGACGCTTTAGTGGAGCTGAAACAGGCAGCTTTAGTAAGGTGTGTGTGTGTGTGTGTGTGTGTGTGTGTGTGTGTGTGTGTGTGTGTGTGTGTGTGTGTGTGTGTGTGTGTAAAATGCCCTAGGAGTTACATGGTGGTGGAACACAAGTGTTCATGATAGTTCACAGCCCATTTCACAATTTGTACACAAGTGTTCAGGATAGTGCATAGCCCATTTCACAATTTTTACACAAGTGTTCAGGACAGTAGTTGTAGTTGTAGGACAACGCTTAGCCCATTCCACAATTTACTCCACAAGTGTTCAGGATTATTAATGGCCTGAAACCATTTGGTTCAGCAGATGTTACTTCTTTGTGCAGTGCTGTAAGGTCTGCTTCCTTCGTATGTGCTGAAATGCAGCTTTCCTTATACTATTTTATTAGCAGTTTAAGGGGAATAGCCAAAAAGAAAGAAGCAAATGAAATGAAATTAGACAGTATAGAATCAGCACCAGGTGATCTGGCATTTTTAGTTTGAAATAAATTTCTGATGCAGCTAAAAGATATCTCAGAAACTTGAAATTATGATAGTTCATTTAGGTTGTATGGTAGCGGCAGCTATGGTGGAGAGTTAAAATTTGGTACAGATTTTTAAACTAGCTTAGTTGGTTTAGTCATTATATTGTTTTTGACACAGACAAGGTACCATTTAGGCATATTTTCATAAAACTAGAGACACTTTCAGCCCTTTTGTGCAATATGTCTTGTTTAGGCATTATGTTTCTTGGGTCTCTAAAGAAGTGCAGTGTGGATCTTCAAATGTATGGTTGTGACGTCTGATAAGTGTTGACACCCATGCAAGACCTTGTGAGGTTGACATCTGTGCAACTCAATGTGGGCTGTAGAACAGTGGCTGCTGTTTTTTTTACCATTGCTACATTTTTCTGCAAAAGCTCATTGACAGCTTTTGGTTGACATCATCGACATAAACATGATATAGTGATGTTGTGTCTATAGAACTGCTACACTGAGACAGACTCATGTTGTGCCATATAGATTTCTTGCTTTAATGACCATTCATAAATCTTATGGAGAAAGTTCACTCTGCTGTCAACTGCCTGTGGTGCCATTCCTATCCATGCCTTAGTCAACACACTCCCTCAGAATCGGTGCCTGCTGTGTTACTCCATCAGCAGTAGTAATGTCTACTCGCACAGCAGCTACAGCTCCATATGTTGGGCATACAATGGGGATACTACAAGCTATCTAGCAGTGGGTACCAAAGCTGCAAAAGGCAAATCCCCACACACATAGGCATATTCTGTAGATGTGTCTAAAGGAGTAAAATTTTGACTCTGCTCATATGTTTCAAACCCAACTTCTCCTATATGGTCATTTACTCCAGTCACACCTATAACTTCTGCTGAGGGGACAATGTCCACATGGTGTGCTGTGTGTTGGCCCAATTGTGACAATGTTCTAATTTCACTAGGCACCTGCATCTGACCACCAACATCATCTTATGTTTTCACTGCTAACCAAAGTCTTGTGCTGGAGCAGGGTGCAAATCTACAGATGTAGCCACAGACTCCGTGATTAAAGCAGCAGCAGTGAGAGAATAAGGCTTGAACACTGTACCTTGGGCCCAAGTGGCAAGAGCCTGAATTCTCTACCCAACACCATTTGTAAAAATGTTGCAGGCTTTTCCCTCATACTTTTTCTGTTCCTCATAAAATCTGTGGTTTCTGTATTTGTGTCCTTGTTGCCTGACAGCTACATGTTCTCTTGTTTGATTCTTGGCTGTCTGGAGTGTTTCTCCCTGGGCCTCTGCTAAAAATTAGCTTATTTTACAAGTCAGACTTTCCTGGTTAACAAATGTTAAAAAAAAATGGGCACTCATTTCAATATCAGACTTCATATTCTTCAGAAAGTGCATGGTAACAAAAGCTTTTATTCTAGCAATTTTTAAGTGTACAAGATGGATATTTGAAATGTATCCCTGTCTTTGGGACTATATCCCCCCCCCCCATTATTGGCTTCATCCAGGTTTTGTGCTAAGGTTGAGAGCTATGGCAAGAACTGAATTCACTGAATATGTTTGGGGGCTGTATTCACCCAGTATTGGCTTTGTTCACGTATTTATTGGCTTCATCCAAATTTTGTGCTAAGGTTGAGAGCTACGGTAAGAACTGAAGTCACTGAATATGTTTGGGGGCTATATTCCCCCATTACTGGCTTTGTCCGGGTGTTCTTTGCTAAGAGGTTGACAGCTATGGTGAGAACTGAATTCACTGAATGTTTGGGGGCTGTATTCACCCATTATTGGCTTTGTTCAGGTATTTCATGCTAAGAGGTTGACAGCTGTGCTATGGTGAGAACTGAATTCACTAAATGGTAGCCATTTAAGTTTCAGTCTTCCTCTTTCACAAAACAGCTGAGTTGGTGTAGTGGTATGTTGCTCTGACTGTTTTGCACAGGGTCCCCTGGGTTCAAGACGTGGCAGTGAAATGTATGGTGGTAACACAGCACTTTATTCTATCAACTTTCCAACATTATACAAGCAATGTTTAAAATGTGTCCCTGGTTTTTGGCCTCCCCCCCCCCCCAATAAATTTTGGCTTTTTCCAGATTTCTTGTGCTGCAAAGTTCAGAGATACAGCTGAGTGTCGAGTAGATTTTACGAGCTGAAAGCTGCAGGGGAGCAAAAGTTTAGTGCTGCTTATGTTTAGTCTGCTTGCATTGTTAATAGCACAACAGATAGTGTACTTGCTTTTGATGCTGAAGGCTGTGGGTTCTACTCCCGCAGTAGGTAGATGCATTGCTGATACTGTACTGTGTTGTAAGGGGGGTGGATGCTGCAGTTCTTTTGGCAAAGATACCTAGAGTAGTAACTATGAACCTGTTATCAGTTTGATATCCATTCCCTATTGCGGTATTACTAGCTTATCACTTTTTTATTGCATGCAACAAAGGCAATTTATTCTTCAAGGGTAACAGGCACTTTATTTGTAGATTAAATAATGACATATAAAGTTGTTTGCTAGCAGCAACCTCTTTATTAGTTACAAATTTCTTTAATGTGGATTTTACTACTTCAGAGATTGTACATATTTTTTACTGATACTGGTGGACTATAGAAGGTTGAGTAGACTTTTTATGATGGAATTGTTCTGATTTGGGCAGTTTTGTCAGTAGTGTATGCCTTTTGTTTCATTGTTTACTGGAAAAATGTTCAAAACAATAATTTTAAAATGCCGTCTAACAACTGTACTGTATTGTACAAGGAATATAATGTAATACAGTCAGGAAGGTGTATCAAAGAGCATGTGTATGTTATGTTCGAGGGGCCTATGATTTTGAAGACAGCCCAGAGTTGATATTTATCTGCCACTGGCAAAATGTATTTTCTTTGAATGTGGGTTTTAATGCATGTGAGTTTCAAGGGCAGAGAAGTTTTAATGTTAGTCTATTTTCATTGTAAGACTGCATTGCTTTGTTTAACAGATATGTATTAGGGTTTGTGCTGTAAAATGCAAAATAAAACTTTCAAATGAAATCCTAAATCATCGCAGAAGTAAAGCAGTATGCACATTACAGTGTTTATGGTAAATAGGGCAAAATAAGCAAGGAATGGGACATTGGAATGGCTGCAGGGGGAGGCTCCATTCGACCATGATTTTGTGAGGGGGGGTAGCGAACTCAGACAGTCCCGATTGAACTATACCTCTCAGTTGTCCATATCTTTGCAGAATGAATAGATATTTGCTTCTTATTTTTGGTTTGTTTCTCATAAAATTTGTGGTTTTCTAGCAAATCATTTAGGAATGAAGTCACTAAATGACACACAGTTTCAGACGTCATAACCTTCAGAAAAATGCATGCTAATGCAAGACTGTCTTAAGTTTATACAAGAGCAATTTTTAGTAGTGTTTGTATGTTCCCCCAATATATTTGGCCTTGTCCAGATTTCCTGCATTAAGAGGTTGAGAGGCGTGCAAATCACTGTAGATTAGGAATATCCAAACCTCTCAATTGTCCCCAATTTTGGCTCAAAATGTTGCTCTCCCTAATAATCCCTCCTCAAAATGGCAATTTTGGAAGAAAATGTGGAGGGTTTATAATTGTATATAACTAATGATCAGAGTTATAGATTACTTTACTTTTATTTCAGAAATGCATGTAGATGCTCTTATTTTGTTAGCTGCTCAAGTTAACAATGTTACTACTAAAAAGGTGTCCCTTTTTGACAGGTATTTTTGCATCACATTTTGGTCTGTTTTTCATAAACTTGTGGTTTTTTGGCAAATTAGTGGCAAGTCATTAAAGCTTGAAGTTAGAAAATAATGGCAGACATAACTATGAACCTGTTTTTCAGCTTGCCATCCATTTTCTATTGCAATATACCAGCTTGCCATTTTCTTAATTTAACATAGGCAATTTTATTCTTTGATGGCAGCAGGCACTGAATTTGTAGATGAAACACTGAAATATACAGTTGTTTTCTAGCAACAACATCTTCATTAGTTTCATATATCTTTAATGTGGAATTATTCAGATTACTTTTACTTAAGGGCTATAATTCAATTATATATTATAATTAATACAATCAGGTAAATCAAAACTTTTGCATGGCCCTAACAGTGTGCAAGGAGCCTATTGCTTGAAAACAGTTCAAAGGTAAATAACCTGCCCTGGCCAGATGCATTTTCTTTGAATGTGGGTTTCAGTGCTGTTTCATTGAATGTGAGTTTCAAAAGTAGAGAACCTTTAATGCCAAGTCTGTTTTCATTGTAAGACTATTGCTTTGTTTAGGTTTAGTAAATGTCTCAGTGTTTGGGCTATAATGTTTGAAATAAAAGTTGTAAATTAAATCCAACTGCCTATAATCATTGTAGAACTAAAGCATAAAACAGTATGCACACAGATTTGAACAGTGTCTACGGCAAATGGGAAGAAATAGCCAAGTAATGGGACACTGGAATGGATGTGTGGGCGGGCCTTGGGTGGACTTGGGCGGGGCTGTGTTGGCAGGGGGCGGGGAGAGCTATGTGGGTGGGGCTCTGGGTTTGCACCCCCCTGCAAAAAATCCTGCGGGCTCCCTTGCCAGCCACCCAACCTTAGCTTTGGGATTCTACCCAAGTGTAATGACTGCAGCAGTGTAACACGATGAACATAGTACAGTTTTGTACCTACCATAAATGTAGATGTTTGAGTGTTCACACTGCTGCAGTCCAGGTTACCCTCCCTCCATCCCCTCTGAAATAGCTGGACTTATCTATACCTTTCTATCCTATACAACCTTTGTGGTGTATTTGCTTGTAACTGAAGGTATTGTTTTCATTTTATATGTATATTTTTTATTAGCAATATGTATTGCCTACCTATTGGGGGCACCTGACATCTGGGGTAAGAAAAACTGAAGAAAATGGCGTCGGATGCATCTTATATACCCCTGGTGCACTAACATTAGGGAAGAGGCGACAGCAACCGACGCCGGACCAAGACTTTGGAACTCTGGCCAACTGAGGGACCGCCTGATGGCAGGATAACCCAAGTGTAATGACTGCAGCAGTGTGAACACTCGAACATCTACATTTATGGTAGGTACAAAACTGTACTTTATAACTGTAGTTGCTGTGAAGATGTGACATCAGATATTGAATTTATTCATCCAGTCACTAGATATCCTTATAAGTCTGATTGTTATGCTAGTTGTAACACAACTTGCATAGTTTATCTAGCCACCTGCACTAAATGCCCCTCGTTCTATTTTGGTAAAAGTAGTAGAAAATTAAATGATCGTATTATAGAGCATAAATCAGAAATTAGAAGGAATATACCTACTAACGCGCTGGCGAAACATATAAATAACAATGGTAATGATCACAACTTTAAATTTAGGGTAATAAAGACCATACAGCAAAGTATGAGGGGGTGATACCAATAACATGCTGGAAAACATAGAGTATTCCTGGATAATAAAACTGCAAGCAGATGTTTACCCAGGAATTAATAGTGCAGTAAGCTTGAAGCCTGTTCTAATTAAGAAGCAGCATAAGCTGCATTAACTGAAAGTGTATAATTTGTTAATTAGAATGTTTTTTATTGATTGGCTGTGTCATATGATTGATTGTTTTGTACTATTTCATTGAAATGTGAAATGTTTTTATTATAGCACTGAGGAAGGGGAAACCCAAAAGCTTTGCAATAAATTTGGTGATTTTGCGTAACTGTGTTCTTTTATATTTTGGATTTCCATTTGAAAGCTTCCATGAGTGAAATATGCACAATAGCAACATGGGCTAGTCTGCATACCTTTATTACTCATTACAGATTGAATTTGGTCTCCAGGGGAAGATCTGCCTTTGGTTCTGGGGTTCTCAGGAATGTCCTTCCATAGGGCCACCCAGGATCTAAAGCAACTGGGAACTGTGTCCCATCAGTCAAAAATAGATGAAATTATGTCTTGCCAATTATGTTCCATCTGTGTTGTCTGTCTTCATGTGTTCTTAGTAACTCACCCTCCTTCCCCCTCCTGTGGATTTCTGGCCGAGAGATCTTTTGTCCTGGGTTTTCTGTTAGGACACACCTTAGACATGGCTTCTTCATTTTGGATTAGTTTCCATCTATTGTTCTATAAGTCGGCAAACTCGATCTGAGGTAATGTAGAGAGGGGCACTGTGGGTAGACTATTAGCTCGAGAGTTTTTTGTCTGGCATGAGCTATATAACGACCATATCAGTTCCGAGGACTGAAACCATAACCCATCAGTCAAGAATAGATGAAAATCAAGAAGACAGCTGGAACATTATGGTAAGACATAACTTCTTTTTTTCCTATTCTTTTGTTCATTATTCATTACTGTTTTATCTTATTTTATTTTTAAGAACTTTTACAATATTTTTTAGAATTTTTGCAGTACTTTTTAAGGATTCATATGTATGTACGTTCATTTATGAACTTAGTATTTAAAGTTTTTAATTACGTGCTGCACTAGTGCTTTAAGATGTTATCCGTATTTATTGCACTAGTGCTTTAAGATTTTATCAGTATTTATCATGTGATCTGTTGGTCTTTATAAGTCATGTGATTTGTTCATTTTCCTGGTTCTGATGAAGTCCTAACATCTTGGCAAGGACAAAAGTACTTGACTGTTATTTTGAGTAAACTAGTTTGGTTTTAAACTCCACATTTTGCTCCCTGGTATTGTTGGTTGGCTCGCTGGACACTACGTGAGCCATTCTTTGGTTTTGAGTTGCTCTGTTCTTCTAGGTTGTGCAGTCATGTGCTTTTTTGTCAGTGAAGCATTGAGTTTTCTCATGTTGGTTTGCAAGGATCATAAAGATAAAGGATAAGCTGTGCAAGGCAGGAGGAGTTTCTGAACATTTTTTGGGTCCCCCTTGAGACATCATTTTACCAGTCCAGTCCCAAATGCCTACTGAAGGTCTTCCAGCTTGTATCCCCCCCCCCCCAGTAACTTGCTTCAGTATTGCCAGGGCCAGTCATGGATCCTAAGGGCATCCTGGTGTGGCTTTTTTATATGCCCTACCTCCCATGCTTGTTGCTTATGCTCGAGGGCAACTCCCTTCTTTGAACCATATCTGTCGTAAGGGAACATTAGTGATGGATGCAGTCCCACCTGGGACAGGCATGCCCTTTGTGTCCTCTGGTAATTTTGAGATTAGTGATGAATTATTTGAACTTAAAATTATTTTTACATAAGATTCATTTTAACATTATTTTTGGTAATGAGGGCTTCCATCCTGGGATGTATGAAGAAGAAAAGCACTTTTAATCCACCTCTTCATTTGACATTACAGAAATTTGAGGCACTGGTTGAGGGTGAAATAAGAGAATATGCTAGTTACAGAAGAATGAGATTATGCAATCTTAGTGAGACAGAGCACATAGTATTAATGGAGATCCGCAACGATAAAATGATTAGGGTATGAAACCTAATAAATGAGGGAGTCTTGTTATTATGGACCCGTGGATGTATGTGGGTAAAATGTTGGACATATTATATCAAGAAGACTGATATGTCTAGGTGCCCAGGATCAAGGTCAACATTGCATATAAGAAATTTGATTTGATTTTATACGACAGTCTTGTGTAAGGAGTTATTGACAGGACCTTGTTCAATTTTCTTAGAGCGAACAGACCTATTATTCCATTGATTTTTTTTGAATACCAAAACTCCATAAGGATATTGACAACTCTCTTTTGAGACCCTCAGTTGCAGTTCACTGGTTCTAAGATATATCCATTAGCTGTTTATATTGATAGGATGCTTAAACCATTTATATATGTTCATAAGCATATTCTTATTGATTCATGTATTTTTTTTGATGAAATTGACCTAAGATGTATATCAGGAAATATCATTGTTGGTTAGTATTGATGCTGTTGATTTATTTTCTGTTATTCCCCATGACTTTGGATTGCAGTGGTTTGAAAACTTTTCACTTGAATGTAAATTTTTGAAGGCTAGTGATTTCAAAATAATTACTGAGTGTATGTAACTTGTTTTAACAAATTTTTTTTTTTTTTTTACTTTGAGGGTGAATTTTACAAACAGATGAATGGTGTGGCTATGGGCACAACTTACGACCCTATGCATGCCAGTGTGTTTACATCATATTTACAATTTTTGGATGATATTTTCCTTACATGGAATGACTCTGAGGACAAATTGGGTGATTGTGTTGATTATCTTAATGGTACTACTGATTTCCTAAAATTAACTACATTATAAAAGGAATCAGTTACTTGGATGTGAATATTTAAAAACATTTAACCAATGGTAGAGTCACATCTACCTTACACAGGTAGGAAAAGTATTCCAATTATTATTTACATTACAATAATGACCCCCCCCCCCCACACACACACACACACATGCACACAGGAACATTGTCAAGGGATAAGTTAGAGCAGATTTTATAGATATTTTGGATGAAGGTGTTAAAATTCAAGGTTCTTCAGAGTGATTATCCCTTAAACTAGTAAAAAGTTCTAGATGGGTACAGCAAGGATGGCGTTGAACTAAAGGTGATAAAACGAAAGAAAACACAAACGGTGAAAAAAAGCAAACTATAGTCGATCTTTTAATATTAATAATAATAAAAATAACAAAAAATGAACATGGGATAGTCCTGGAAATGCAGGTGGCTTGGGGGGTCCCTCCCCCCACCACTAGGAAATTTGGACACTGCAGTCAATGTCCCTTTATTTGTTTATCCCCAGGTGACACGTGGTTGTCCAGGTTGACTACTGTTTGCCATGGGGGCAAGTTTAACTGTGATTCTGAAAGTGTTGTTTATCTTGCTCTGTGTGACTCCTGCATGACTTTTTATATCGGTAAGACTGTCAGTTCCCTTAATAAAAGAATTTACCAATAAGATTATAGTATCAGGAAAAATGACAACAAAAGAGCCCTGCCTAGAAATGCTGGGCTGTGTGCTGATTTTAGACCATTTCAGTTTTTGGTTTTAGAGCAAGTCAAGATTGGTGTTTTTCCTGGTGACTGTCAGAATTTTTTTACTGCAGAGGGAAATGTTTTGGCAGTTACACTTTGATCCCTGCAGTTTCCTGAGTTTGAATGGCACTATTTTTATTTCCAGTGAGCTCAAAAGAAGAGCTAATATTCATTAAAACTACATTTTATTATTGTGATATTTTACATTTTTCATTTTATTTTGTATTTCTCTTAACTGCATTTTCTTATAATGTTGCATCAGTAGTTTTGTGGATGCTTTCTCTTTAATTTGAGGACGGGTTTAGCACTTGTTTGGTGTGTTTTTTATACATAAAAGGTTTTCCTGTTTACTATTCTTGGTTCTGATGATGTCACTTTGTGAAGAAAGCGCTTAACCAACAGTTTTTTCTTGTGCTGCGGTGAATAAAGTGTTTTGGATTGCTCTTTGGACTATCCCACTTTTGTTTTTAGTTATTTTGCTTGCCGTTTATGTTCGTTAACTTTTCCTGCGTTTTTTGGTATATCTTTTAATATTAGATATAATGCTGATACAAAAGAAATACAGAAAATTATATGTTGATATTGGGAGATGTTTTTGAAAATCCACAGTAGTTTAGAGGTATTGTCCAAACCTATTATATTTACTTATAAAAGGGGACATATTATTAAGGAGATCTTAAAAAAAAAGGTAATAAATGGAGAGTTTATTCAGAATGTAATAGACCAAAGGTGACTTGTAGGTATGGAACATGCAAACAGTGTCCTTATGTGCTTAATGGTGACACTGTAAGTCTTCCTATTGCTGGATAAGTTGAAAAGTTGCAAATATTTTAATGTTTGAGTAAGGGGGTAGTATATTTGGCATCTTGTAAGATATGTTCATCATTTTACATAAGGAAAACTGAAAGAGCTGTGAGAAAAAGGATTTATGAACATTTCAATGAAATTATGAACAAAGTAGAAACAAATGCATTATACAAACATTCCATGAATTGCAAAAATAGTGAATTCACTTTTTTGTTTTGAAACAAGTAGGCAATGACCTAAGGAGTGTGCAATGGGAAACATTTATAGGATACCATGAATTGCTATGGCAGCTAAAACTCAATGCCATTAGTTTCCCAGGGTTGAACAAACGTTTCCATTGCTGACTGTAACTTTGAAAATTCCTTTTTATCTTTTTTCTATTTATTTATTTTTTCATGTTTACTTTTTTTCCCACTTTTTCTGCACAACGTGAATCAATTGTATATACACATTTTGAATATACAAATTGTGCGTAGTGTTATCATGAATATTTAGTTATGAATTACTTTAGGTGTTAACCTGGAATTAATTTAAAATGGGTTTTCTTAATTTTATTTTGTGATCCAGTGCCCTTCATAGAATATGATATTGCATTCAATGTAGTAATTAAATTTACTTTTTTTAAATTAACTTTTTTAGTATTTTATGATGCCAGTTTGGCTGTATGATGTGATTTTAATGAAGTGATCTGATGTCATTTTCGTTCATTCCTCAGATGTTGTGTTCCAATCTGACTCTGCCGCTTTTTCCACTTATGGAATTCTGAAACTTTCGTGCTCCTCCCATACCCATAACGCAGTAGTCTCTTAGCATACCTCAGATCTCGTTTGCCACCTTTGTGTACAGACGTGGTCTCTCTCGAGCTATAGCTAGTTTACTGAGAGTAGAAGTAGAATTTATATACATATTCTTTTTTCTTTATTAAATCAAATCCTCTCTTGCCCTTGCTGCACTTTTTAGTGTATTCTCTTAGTACCATAGTTGGTATTTTCTTTTCTTTTTCTTTCCCCTTTCCCTTATACTATTGAAGTAATTCCTTAAATTACCATTACTGGTAATATTTCTTTTTCTAACTATGTAGAAATCTAGAAATAAAAAAAAACATATTTTTTTATACTCTCCTGGTATTGTTAGGTTGATAGATATGGCTGAGAAACCCTTGGGTTTTAAAAAAATGCAAGGCCTGTGGCCATAAGAGTCTTTGTCGGATGCACAGTCTCTGTGTGTTCATTGTTTAGGCCCAGCCCATTTAGATTACGTATGCATTATATGCGAGGCCTTCAATCCTAGGGCCCTTATTAACTGCAGGAATAAACTGATTTTGAGAGGATTACTACCCTCAACATCCTTTGATACAGCATCTGGGGTCCAAACCCCACAAGAAGGTTGATAAAAAATAGGCCAAAAAGTGGTCTTTGGACCCTTTAGATTCTTCTGCTCCAAGATTGGAACCGCCTAAAAAATATTTAAACCATCAGATCCAATCCCTTCACATCCGAAGATAAAATCCTCTGATCCGACTACTTCAAATCCAAAATCTATGATGCCAGATCTGACCCCTCGGATCTGAAAAAGCACCGTATATCCGGTCTCCTCTGACTCTGGATCTGATATCTTCCCATCTCTTTTCCTAGAAAGACATCACCGTTCTAGGACCTTGTCTATTGCTTTTTCTTCTCAATTCTCCAAAAGTCTGACCAAAGCAGATGTGGAGAGGATGATGAGATTTGGCAACAAAAATTCAAAAGGGGGCTCTCTTGGCTCCTATACCATCAGGTCTGGTGACCTTCATCAGTACGACCCCACTTACTTTGTTTCCTCCTCCAGTCTGACCTTTGATTTCACTTTTCAGTTGTTGATTTCAGTTGGACCCAAGAATCCTGGAACTGTCCGTATCAGATCTGAGGAACCTTGCATTTTCTATGCTGATACTGTCTCCGAGTGGACCGGCGCCAAGCACATCTGAGCTGGATGACTTTCAGAGCTGGCATCGGCACCAGATCCAGATCCAAGGTGTTGGAGTCAACTCCAAGATTGTCAGAGAAGTCTCTGCATCTCGGAAATTCTGCTCTGGACAGCTCTGCTCTGACTCCTGCTTCGAGTGGTTTGCCTTCGCTTCAGAAGGAGCTGATGGTTCAGAAGCATGTCTTCTCAGAGCTCTTGGTTTCTTTCTCTCCAAGGCATTCTGCTTTTGTGGTAGTGGAGAGCGTTTTCTCTGCTACAGGAGAAAAGATGCATCTACCCTCCTTGGTTCCTACTTCCCTGACCCTGCTGTCTTTGCATCTTGAGCCTCAACTTCCTGATCCACAGGCACAGCCAACTCAAAGTCTCCGGGATACCCCTCAGGGTATATTGATATCTTTCGATACTTGTCCAGAACATCCTGCCAAAGAAGTTAGTAGGAAGAGAAAGTGCAAAAGGAGGTACTTAGACACTCCTCAAGAGTCTGTCATGGAGGATTTCCTCCTATTCCCATGTTGCAGTATTCATAACATAAGGGAGATTCTGTCTAGGCGACCCGAACGTCCGGCCAGTATACCAAAGACTTAAACTACTGCAAGGTACATGCGGTGTTCATAGAACAGCCAAGTGTCTGCTATAAAAGTGATGTCTGCATGTACCATCCTAAGAACCTCTGTGCTGCCAGTCCGAACGACATCTTCCAACCGTCCGTCTGATCACAGAAAGTTTATGCTCTTTTCAGATAAGTGCTATGTTGAGGAAACTCTTTTATTGTCTTGCTACTACGTGCTTGTTAGAGATTATTGTCATCCAAGAAAGGCAAGTGCCACAGTGGAAGATAGATTCCACACAAAGACAACCACAACCAGAGTCTTTTTTTGGATGGGGTCCAATCTGTATTACAAGTCCTGTGCCATTTGTCAGGCATTTGTCCCCAAAACAGACTGTAGTCATCTGCCCTCCCTTAATTTATACCTTGAGAATCAGAGACTGATGTGAGTAGCACTAGGTATGGAAGGTACTGCTTGTCCGTTGGGTTAGCCCCTAAGAAAAAGGCGGAAAAGTTAAGGCCTGAATCTTTGGCTGCACCTCTGATCTCAGACGTCCCTCTTGAGACCAGTGAAGGCCCAGAGGTACGTACAGTGTTTGGTTCTCCTCCTCCTTCAGCAGGTACTGATCTAGAAGCCACTAGCGAGGGTTCCTACAGCATGTGTGCAGAGGTATTGCAGACATCCATTTTGGATGGTAAGGGGAAACCACGGTTCGCTTCCTCTAACGTTCCTTACAGTACCTCTCCTGCTCCTTCCATTGAGGTTATGCTGATGTCTGATCCAGAGCCCAGGTCTGTGGCCACCCTTCTTCCCAGCGTAGGGTAGGCCTTCCTCTCAAGTGAAAGCAAAAACATGCATCTCTCAGTCAAGAGTCTTCCGCCAGACTGCCAAGCTTTTTCTCAAGGAATTTTGAATGCTTTCCTGGCACTTAGGCCTCCCACCTTGCATCCTCCTATCCCGGCATTTCCTATGTCCCCTCCTCCATCTGCTGAACTTGAGGCCTCTGAGGAAGATGATTCATCCTCTGATGAAACCCTGACTTACTCCACTCAAATGAATTCTCCTCTGGAATATGCCTCCCCTGAAGTAGATTCCAACAATGGGGATTCTCCTGCAGAAGATATTTCCTTTGGAGAAACTGTCTTCAAAATGAGGGACTGTTTCAAGTGTGAAAGCTCACAAGTCTCCGAGTTACAAAAGAGGTATTATGACCTCTTGCAAATTGACTCTCCTTCTCCTTTAGCAATCTCTCCTGTCTTGCCAGCCTTTCAAGATGCTTTATTTGCAGCATCTAAAAATTCTGATTCTGAATCTCCTGCTCCTAAAAGACCAGACAGATTTTATAAGGTACCTAAAGTCAGTAGTTACTTGTATAAAAGTCCTCTTGCAGACCCAGCTGTGATCACTCTGTCTACTGACAAAATTTCCAAATTACTGCCCTCTACCAATCTCCTCCCCTCAGATAATGAGAGAAAAATAATGGAGAGAATTGGTAAAAAGTCTACACCTCTTCCACACTGGCCTTTAGGACCATCAATTATCAGACACACATGTCCAGGTACATTCTGGCTGTACTTTCACAGGCCTCCAAACTCCTGACTGATCTTCCTGACTCTGCAGCAAAAAAGCTTTCTTCTCTTTTGGGACTGTCTTCCTAGGTTACCAGACATTCCATTAAGTGTAGTTATGAAACAGCAGAGGTGTCTGCTAGATCAGCAGCATCCGGTGCGGTCCTCAGGAGATATTCCTGGCTCAGGTTGCATCCTTTGCCTGAGGATTTCAAGGCAAAGATTATGGATGCACCTTTGGACAATACTGCTCTTTTTGGTTCTAATGCTGCAACCCTCTTCAAATCCCCTCAAGAGAAGAGAAAAGAACTTCAGTAGTTTAAACATATTTTTGTCTCCCCAGTTCCTAAATTTCATAGGAACTATCCTTCTATAACTAATTTTGTAAGGAAGAAGATCCTTATACCTCCCCAATAACACAAGAAGACGCTACATGCAGGCAGACGCCTCCTAGGTCTCTGCCATCCTCTGCTCAAAAGGCCCCCTTTCCAGACAAGACAGGTAGTCATTGACTACCTGGCAACCTCCTCACAAATCTCCCTTTCCCAGCTCCTTTCTCACTCCCTTTCAATTTGGACAAGCACTACTTCAGGCATAATGGTCTTGCCATTGTATTAAGAGGTTATTACATGACTTGGAAAGCCACTCCTCCCTTCATGGGATTCCACAACCTCCAAAGGACCAGATCCACCTTTTCCTTCAAGGCATTCAAGACTTACAGGCACTAGGAACAATGCAGGAGGTTTGTTCCTTTGAAAAGAGGAAAGGGGTTCTATTCCAGAATGTTCTTAATTCCCAGGAAAGATGGCTGTTTGAGACCAATTTTAGACTTGTCCAAACTCAATTTATTCCTTCAAGTACCCTCCTTTAGGATGTTTACCTTGCAAACTCTGTTCCCTCTCTTGTTACCCCAAGCTCTTGGTTTCCTTAGACATAAAGGATGCATATTGTCACATTCCCATCCACCCTCTGTTCAGGAAGTTCTTACATTTTTCAGTTGCTTCCTCTCATTTTCAGTTCTCTGCTTTGCCTTTGGAACTTTCTACAGCACCGAGTGTATTCACAAAGTGTCTGGCTCCTATCATTGCTTTTTGCAAACTCCAGGAGATTCTCACTTACCCATACTTGGATGACCTGCTCATTCAAGCAGAACATCCAGTCACCTTGCAACAGAACCTTCAAACCACCATCTCCTTGCTCCTCAGTCTGGGTTTCACCCTGAACTACAGCAAGTGTCCCCAAACTCTCTGTCAGGACCAGGCTTTCCTGGGTTGCAAAATAAGGACAGACCTCATGATGGTCTTCCTAGCTTCACAAAAGGTGCATTCTCTGCAGACTTACTTCATTTGCTTCCTCCACCTTCTCTGACTGCCAGGGAATTCCTCTGGATGCTGGCTTCAGTTATACCAATGCTACCCATAGCCAGACTCCACATGCAAAAATTCCAGTGGTACTTGAAAACACTCTGGTCCTAGCATTGTTCATCCTCTAGAATTTGTCCTTCCAGTTCTGCCTTGCATAAAGAAGGAATTGCATTGATGGATTCGCCAAATTTCTCGGAACCCAGGACTTCCCCTGCTGCCAATTCAGGAAATGTTCACAGAGGCTTAAGATCTGGAGGGGGAAAACCCTGGGAAACCTAAAAGTCCAAGGCATGTGGTCTCCCTCCATAAGGAAGCAACACATCAACATCAAAGAGATGAGAGCACAGATCTTGGCCCTTCAGTCCTTCAGGTTATCTCTCCTTCCATGTCCTTTGAAGCTGTTCACAGACAACACCACTGATGATCTGTGTATTTCACTGTTGCAGTCATCGCATTTGGGTTATCCCTGCCAGGGTAGCCCTCGGCCTGCCCGAGTACCAGAGACTTAGTATTTCTGTGTTGGTTGTTGTCGCTTGAGGACTGACGTCAGGTCGTCAGTACTATAAAGTAAGGCAGCCGACACCGTTACATCAGTCTTGCTTGCTGTGGAGCCCGAAGCAGAAGCAGTTCGCACAAGTGCCAGTCGGCCGCTACCTGAGTTTTCATCTACTGAACTGAAGCTGAAAACTTCTAAAGCTAAGTACCCCGTTGAGGATCCTTTTTTCTTGCACCAACCGTCAGAAAAAGTTAATAATTGTCTTGCCTGTGGAAAGCAAATACCACACCAAGACTTCCACTCTTAATGCGTCACTTGTTTAGGCCCAGACCACATTGTCGCTTCTGTGTTTTGTTTAATGCCAGAACTATCCGTTGTTGGGCCCCTATTGTAGCCAGTTATTTTCGTTTACAGTCCTCGAATTCCAATATGGCTTCGGTAAGCCATCCGACAGCAGATCTTCTGAAAAAATGTAAAGATAAAGACAGAGACAGATTGCACAGGTCCAAGCCTACTGACAAAGCTTCCGTTAAGCTAGTTGTCAGTCCTCCAGTACTCAGTGAGTCGCTTTCGCAGCCCCTGATGCACGCTTCAGTTGATTTGCAGGCTGCTACAAATAACCTTTTGGAGTCCGGTATGCAGCAAAACTCTTCTTCAACTAGGGATCCTGCAGTCGTCCCTACCTTGGATGAGTCCGGAGCCTCTGAACGGGCACCGGCCTCCGAGGAAGTCCTTCGCACTATCAAATTTCGACACAAACCGGCGTCTCCTTTCACGACTACCGTTCTTTCAAAAACGACTAAGTTTCTTAGGCCTAGGGTTTGAACCACACCCAAGAAACCGACGACCCACTCTCAGGTGCCTGCTGCCTTGTCTCAGTCTCAAATGCTTAAAATGGGGGAAGATCTTGTCATGCTTATCAGGGGAAGCCAAGCTATCCCCTTCACAAGGAAAAGAGATCTGTCCCCTGTACTTTTGTCTAAACAAGAGTCAGATGAATCTGATGCATCTGACTATGAAGACATGCAACCCCTCTCCACTTATGAGGATCCTGATGCAGAGGACTCCATTCCTTTAGCCTCTCCCCCAGAGGATTTTTTTCCTTTGGGGAAACCCTGCATACTTTAAGGGAGCATTTCCAATGTGAGAGTCAAGACTACCCTCAGTCTAAAAAGAGACTCAGGGAATTCCTAGATCTTCTGCAACACAGACCCTTGGCCATTCCCTCAGTCCTGGATGTTGTGGAGGAGCTCGACTCCTGACGCCCTACCTCCTGCTCCCAGAAAACTAGACCGGTACTATAGAGTCCCTGACTCGCACAGATATCTTTTTACCTGATTTTTGTTTAGCAGCACCAATTCACTGGTAAGACAGCTCTTTTTCTCTCCATGAGATTTAGACTTCTAGCATTGAGCAACATGACCCTCAGATTGCATTTGTTTGTAGCTGTTATGGTGGTAATTTGATCTTTGGAAAACAGCCTAAAAAGGCACTATAGGGGTGGCAAGAGCCTTGGCCAGTATCCAGAAGCCCAGGGGTGACAGATGCAGGCCATCTGTGGCAAAGCATCGAGGTCTGTCAATCATGTCATCCCAGGTAGACAGATACTGGATCCCCTTAGAATGACACCAGAAACTTAGCCAGTTGTTGAAATAAAGACGATATGTGCTCACCATAACATTCCATCTGAGTAGTTGTACTTCATTTGTCTTCAACCTGTGGGCCTTCGGATCCGCATTTTCCAGCTATGGCTCCGAGTTCCATGCTCCTCCCTTTACCCATAATGCCCCCGTCTCCCTTCTCCCTTTAGATCGAGTTTGCTGCCTAATAGTATCAGACACCCGACCCAATGACGCCTTATCCTCCAACACAATCATCACAAAAAAAAAAACTCTAGCCCTGACAGAACCAAAGATCCCAACAATAGCTGTCTGGTACAAGGGACGTGTCATATCCCAAAGGATAAGGTTAGGGGGAAGGAGGGGGGATGGTTGAAGACAAAAGAAGTAGAACTACTCAGATGGAATGTTATGGTGAGTACATAACTTCTTTATCTGAAATAGTTTACTTCATTTGTTCTTCATCCTGTGGGACAGAGTCCCCATCTACCTTACTCTTGGGAGGCCCTCATGGAAGGATATTCCAGAGCACTGCAGAGTCAAAGGATGCTCTACTCCTAGAGACCCCTCTCGGCCTTCCTGAGAACACTGGAAAATATGAAGGTCTCTCCAAACACCATTATATTGGGCGACAAACATAGACTGGGAGCATTACTCTAGCTCCAACACCCTAGCCCAAAGGTTCCTAGAATTTATAAACTCAAATGCTATGGAACAGCTTGTTACCACTCCCACAAGAGGGGAAAACATACTGGACCTGATCATCACCAACATGGGGGCTCTATGCTCCAGACCAGAAGTGTATCCCTCACTGGTAAGATCAGACCATAAACTAATCTCACTGGATATTCACATCCCGACCTCACCCCCTGCCCAGAAAACCACAGTGAAAAACTTCTCTAAAGCAAATTTCACACTCCTGAAAACTGAGGTGGAATCCTTCAAAGCGCCCGGGCCTGTGGAAAATACAGCCCAGACAGCAGAATCCTTTATAAACGCATTCTATGAACACCTTCAGGAATGCATGGATCATGCAATCCCAAATAAAACCAAGACCCAATCCTCCATAACCAGCCATAAACAAACTATACAATAGAAGGAGGAAGCTACTACATGATAGAGCAAAATCCCAAAAAGGGAAGGCATCTCTGATCAGTATTAGCAAAAAACTATGGGCACTCATAAAATCGTCTAAGGCCAGCTTCAAGAGAAAAATTGCACAGGGCACTAAGGATAATCACAAGGCTTTCTTTAGTTATGTTAGGAACCTGGGTGGGAATTCCCAGATATGCTCAGAATTAGTCCAAAATGACATACAATACACCGAACCCACAGACATTGCCAACATCCTAGCTGACAGGTTCAGTGCAAACTCCCCCCCTCCCCCCACCAAAAGGGCAAATATCTATCCCAGCAGAGTGCAGCCCCCCTGACATCTCAGATGATCAGGTAAGAGCCGCCCTCTCCAAAGCAAAAAACACCGCATCAATGGGACCAGACGGTGTCCCGGGCTGCTTCCTACATGAACTCCAGGAAGAGCTGAACCCAAACATAAAACTACTGTTCAATCTCAGCCTTACTACAGGATATGTACCCAAAGAGTGGCGTACAGCAACAGTGGTCCATCTCCACAAAGGTGGTGCCTCAACAGATCCTGGAAACTATCGCCCCATAAGCCTGACTAGCTTGGTCTGCAAAGCTATGGAAAGGATCATCATGGACCTCATAAATAAAGATATTGGGGACCTACAGACACTGGATCCTACCCAGTTCGGCTTTGTTAAGGGCAGATCCTGCCTCTTAAGTCTGGTTGATTTCTTTGAAACAGTCACCAAGGCCATTGACGATGGGAATGTGGTCCACACAGCCTACCTGGACCTCGCAAAAGCCTTCAATACAATACCCCACTTGGGCATTATAGATAAGCTCACCAGCTTAAATATAAACCCCCTATTTTTATTTATTTTATTTATTTATTTAAATTTGTTGACCGGGAGTGTCCGACTGGACGTGGGTCCATTTTCAGCGGAGGCCCGGGGAGAAAAGCTCCACAGTAAAATAAACAGACAGTAGTTACATTGGATTACATAGTGATTAACAATTTAACATAGAAATTACTTACAACATATTTACAGATGAAGAACATAGTACATCAGTAGACAACTAGAATCTTATCTGTGAAGTACATGACAGGCATTAACAAATGTAACAATGAGAAGTTCATGCTGTATAATAAGTACTAGGCTTATGAGCATCTGAGCTTGCTATAATCAAGGTAGTTAGTGGAGGTGAAAGAATGGTAGTAGTTGGATGGGGTGGATGATATTAGAGTGGGAGTTGCAAGGGCATAGCCAGCATGTTTTTAGGTGCGCTTTTAATAAAGTTTTGAAGTTGGTGCATGATGGTATGGAGGTAATTGTGGGTGGGAGTGAGTTCCATAATTTGGCTAAGAGAATAGTGCTTCACCAGCAGAGTTATTGGCTTTAGTGATCTGCAAGTGATTTTTGTTGCTGGATCTTAGTGGTCTGGTGGTGCGATAGGGTTGGAGTAGATTCTGGAGGGATGGGACATTTAGTGGATGGTTTACTAGTTTGTGGGCGAGTGAGAGTTGATACCACTGAAGGAGGTGAGGGAGTTCAAGCCAGCCCAGTTCAGCAAGTGAGAGACAGTGGTGACTACGGTAGGATGCCCCTGTGGCAATTTTGATTTTGTTGTAGCAGGTCTCTAGCTTGTTTAGATCACATTGCCTTAGGTTGGTATATACTGGAGAGGCATAACGAGGGTGGAGATAAGGTGGGAATTTGCTATTGAAATCTTTGCTGCTTTGGTGAGAAATTGTTTATTTCTGTATAATGCTCCTAGTTTTTGTGGACTTTTTATGGTCATGGATATGTGAATGTCAAATTTTAGTTTATTGTCTATTTCCACTCCTAACAATTTGGTGTGTTCAGTTGGGTATATAGTGGTGTTGTCTTTTGCTGTGATGTTAAAGTGAGAGTTGTTTTGAGTATGTTTGGTGGGTTGGAAGATGAGTAGTTTAGTTTTGTTTGGGTTGAGTATTAATTGGGCATCGGATAACCATGTTTCAACAGAGGAAAAGGCTTCCTGTGTGACTTTTGCAGTTTGGGTAGGGAATGGGCTGAGCAGATGATGGTAGAGTCATCTGCGTATTGGATGAGTGTGCCATGTTTGGTGGCAGAGGCTAGATTATTGGTGTAAACAGAGAAAGTAGGGGTCCAAGGATGGATCCTTGGGGAACCCCTATGGAGACAGGTAGTTGGGGAGATATGTCATTCTGCCATACAACGGATTGTTGGCGGTCAGACAGGTAACTCTGAAACCAGTTGGTGACTGATTGTGAGAAGGATAGGTTATTGAGGACAGAGATAAGTTGTTTGTGTGGGACCATGTCAAATGCTTTAGATAGGTCCAGGAAAGTAGCAGAGGAGAGATAGCCATTGTTTTTATGCTGAAGGATAGTGTTTGTAAAGGAGAGAAAGGCAGTGGTGGTGCTATGGTTTGGTCGGAAACCATGCTGAGTACTGGAAAGGAGGTTGTTAGTAAGGAGGTAGTGTGAGACCTGAGAGTGTATGCATCTCTCTAGTATTTTGGAGAGTGGAGAGAGAATAGCTATGGGGCGGTAATTGGTTAGTTCTGCCGAGGGTCCGCCTTTGTGTAGGGGAATTATATGTGAGACTTTCCACAATGTGGGAACGTAACTTTCTGACAGAGATTGGTTAACCAAGATGGATACTGGGTAGGCCAGAGCATCAGCTGTGATTTGTAGGTATTCACTTGGGAGGTTGTCTGCTGCTAATTTGGTGGGTTTAAGTTTAAAGAGTTTTTTTATGTTGGAGGTAGGTACAGGAGAAAAAGAGAAGGCAGTGGGGAGATTACTAGTTGAAGGTATGGGTTGGAGGGGAGGGGGGGTTGTGTTGTTTAGCTAGTGATAGTATGGTTTGGGTGAAGTGTGTGTTGAATGAGGTAGCAATATTTTCTGAGGAGTGAGGGATGTTAGGAGGAGGGGTACTGACTTTACCTGGGTGGAGGATGGAGTTTATGGAGGATCAGAATTGTTTGGGGCTGTGTTGTGAGGAGTCTAGGGCAGACTGGTAGTATTGGAATTTGTCCCGTTTTATTAGCTTTTTGACTCTATTGTAGTTCTAAGAATTTCTGTCTAGCTGTGGGGTTTTGGTTTTGCCATTGCTCCCAGGCTATATGCCTGATTTTCATATCTGACTTAGTGGTTTTCTGTAGCCATGGGGAGGGTTGTGCTTTGGTTCTGGAAAATCTTATGGGGGCATGGTAATTAAGGATGTTCAGGAAGGTAGTATTAAAAGATTCAACTGCGTCATCTAGACTGAGGTACTTTAGAGCATGCCAGTTACATTCTTTGAGGGATGAGATGAATGTGAGTGGGTTAAAGTTTATTTTTTACGTATTTGACGATAGATGACAGGTTTAGCTTGGTACAGGTATTTTTTGAGTAGGAATGTTGGGGAGTGATCACTGAGGCTATCTGATAAGCAGCCTGTTATATATGACTGGGAGTTCTTACTGACTAGTATCCAATCCAGGGTAGAGTGCTTGCTGGAGTTTTTATTTATCCTTGTTGGTGACTGGACTAGTTGGGAGAAGCCATGAAGGTGTACATGATGGGTTGGATTGTTGCTAGAACAGGATTGCAAGTCAATATTGAAATCACCTAAGATGATAGTTTCTTGGGGGAGATGGTGGGTAGACCAGCTGAGGGTCACTATGTGATGGGTGATGGGTAGACCAGCTATGTCACTAGATGGGTTGCAAACTGGCTCAAGGACAAAACCCACATGGTTAGAATTGCTGGAGCCATGTCAGACTCCAAACCAGTTACAAGTGGCGTCCCACAAGGCTCAATCCTGGGACCTCTCTTGTTCGGTATATATTTCTCGGAGGTACAGGCCAACACGGAAGGACTGTGGCTGACCAAGTTCGCAGATGACTGCAAACTGGGCACCATAATCGACTCTCCAGCCGACACAAGCATCCTCCAAAAGGGCCTCATAGAAATAGACATCTGGTGCCAGAGCCATGGCCTCAAGCTAAATGCCAGAAAGTGTATAGTCATCCCCTTTGGCAAAAACAAAGTGCCCAAAAATTAAAACATAGGTGGTAATCCATTATGTACAGAAGAAGTAATTAGGGACCTGGGAACCCAAGTTGATAGCAATCTTTCATTTGACAACCACAATTCCAAAGTGGTAAGAAAAACATTTTATGTAGCCCACCTAATCATGAAGGGATTCACATCTAGATCAGGGGAGGTCATTGTGCCTCTTTACTCATCCCTCATCAGGCCCATAATTGAGTACAATGCCCCTTTTGGGATGTACCTTACCAGACACCTGCAGCAACTGGAAAGACCCCAAAAGTACCTCACCAAGAGGATCAAAGGGCTCAAACAGATGCCATATGCTGCCCGGTTAAAGAAACTCCAGCTCTACTCAGTGGCATACCGCCTGCTCAGAGGCGATCTGTGCCTGACGTATAAAGCCATGTCCAACCTGGAATTAATGGACATACTGCACCTCAGAAAATCCAAATCCCATCGAGCTACGCTCTCGAGAGACTTGAACCTCAGCACTGAAATAAATAGGACATGCTGGAGGGACAGATTCATAACCCAGAGGCTCCCTTCACTCTGGAATAAAATCCCAGTCCAGGTTAGGCAGAGTCCCTCATTGACTCTCTTCAAGAGGAATCTTGATGAGTGGATGGGAGATCGTAGGTTTACCCCAGGTATCACTTCTGTGTCACTGTTAGACAGAGGCACAGTATACTAACCTCGAAAAAGGGCATAGCAAAATTAATTTAAAATGGGTGGCGAAAGCCAAACACACTCTGGCTAGGCTTATAAATGCCCTAGGGCAGATAGCCTAGTATGAACCTATGAACCCCTTGCTGCGCAGCCTGTCCCCGCTGCCTCCTTGGCATCTTCCTCAGATTCCAAACCTCTTAACCCAGAGGGAAGGGGAATTCATGCATCCCCAATTGCAGACACTCAGTTTGGCAGCTTGGCTTATTCTATAACACTGAACCTGTCTGCCATCCTCAGTAAACAGGTTCTGGATGTTAAGAATGCGAATCAGAAGCACAGAAGACACCAACCCAAGCACAATCAAGCAAGATAATCCAGTAAAATTCAAACAGTTTAATGAAGCGCTTTTCGTTATAGCAAATGTTATAACTTCTTCAGATCAGAATAAATACAGGCATCCCGCATTTAAGTACCTTGTTTTAAATACCATGTGACAATAATACACCAACCAGCTTGTTGTGCATTCAATGGTAATTTCCGATGAAATCACTCACTATATAAATTAAAAGAGATACTGTGTATAAACATTTCAAAACAAACACTACACAGTAAAAGCATCTTATACTAGTACAATACTCATAATGTTTTAAATATATTCATAAATCCTAACAATATTTGCCAGTAAATATACAAGGCAAATGTTCGTATAATAATTTATCTGTTTAAACTCTTAAGTTTTAACAGGCACAAGGTGTTACATGCTTCATTTAATCCTGGGTTATAAAGACTACGTGACAGAATCTATGAGCATGTGTATGCCATTGATAAGAATAAAACTGATAATGCCTTGGCAAGACATTTCCAAGTGACTGGAGGGCATACATTTACTTTTAAAGTTATTGACCAAATACAAATGGATGCAAGAAGTGGTCCTACATCATTACTTTTGGAAGAACTAGAGTTATTCTGGCAGTTAACTTTAAATGCATTTTATAACCCAGGATTAAGTGAAGCATGTAACATCTTGTGCCTGTTAAAACTTAAGAGTTTAAACAGGTAAATTATTATATGAACATTTGCCTTGTATATTTTCTGGCAGATATTGTTAGGATTTATGAATATATTTAAAACATTATGAGTATTGTACTAGTATAAGATGCTTTTACTGTGTAGTGTTTGTTCTGAAATGTTTATACACAGTATCTCTTTTAATTTATATAGTGAGTGATTTCATCGGTAATTACCATTGAATGCACAACTAGCTGATTGGTGTGTATTATTGTCACATGGTCTTTAAAACAAGTTATTTAAAACAAGGTACTTAAATGCGGATGCTTGCATTTATTCTGATCTGAAGAAGTTATAACATTTGCTATAACGAAAAGCGCTTCATTAAACCATGTGAATTTTACTAGATTATCTTGCTTGTTTGTGCTTGGATTGGTGTCTTCTGTGCTTCTGATTCACATTCTTCAGGTTCTGGATGTTGTCCGTGAGGCCAGACATCCTAGCCCCAAAAAGTCTTATGCAGATGAATGGAAAAGGTTCCGCACATGGATCCAGGCTAAGGGAGCTAATATGGCACAGCCCTCCATCCCTCTTATCCTGGATTACTTAGCTGACCTACTGCGCAGTGGTCTCTCGTTCTCCTCTGTACAAATTCATGCCAGTGCTAGTTCTGTTCATTTTTCCACTAAGCAGCCCCTTTTCTCACACCCTTTGATCAAACAGTTCCTCAGAGGGGCTAGCAACTTGAGGCCCCCCAGAAGGGCACCAACACCAGCTTGGGACCTTAACTTTGTCTTGGAAAAGCTCACCCTGCCGGCTTTTGAGCCAGCTTCTTCTACAGAGCTACAATTTCTCTCATGGAAGACAGCATTCCTTCCGGCTTTCACTTCAGCCAGAAGGGTCTCCGAGCTGCAGGCACTCGTGGCTGTGGAACCCTTCATCATCTTCCATGCTGACAGGGTATCCCTGAGAACTAACCCATCCTTCATGCCCAAGGTGGTGTCCAGTGTGGCTCTCAACCAATCCATTCATTTGCCCACCTTTTTTCCTAATCCCCAGTTCAAGGGGGAAAGGATTCTTCACTCTCTAGATGTGCACAGACAGCTCAGATTCTGTCTGGACAGGACTAAATCCTTCAGAAAGTCTGATCAATTGCTGGTTTTCTTTGCTGTAGGGGCAGAAGGCAAAGCCATCTCCAAGCAAACCATTTCCAAATGAATAGCACACTACATCCATTTCTGCTGCAAACAGCAATGAAAGCCTCCCCAAGGGGGTCAGGACACAGTCCACCAGAACAGCTTTCCTCAGAGGAGTCCCTACCAGGGACATCCTGGAGGCTGCCACCTGGACATCTTTTCATACTTTTACCAAGTATTACCACCTGCCTTTCTTCTCCAAATCCAGGGCTGGGTTTGCCTCTGCAGTCTTGCAGGGCATCCTAGTCAGCCCCTAGTTTTCTTGACTGCCTCCACCCATTTCCTCAGCTTTGTGAATCTACCTAAATGTGATGACTGCAACAGTGAAACACGAAGAACATAGTACAGTTGTGTGCACTTACCATAACTGTAGATGTTTGAGTGTATTCACTGTTGCAGTCCTGGTTTCCCTCCCTCCCTCCCCCTTTATTCTCTTTCTCCTTTTATTACCATTCTTGTTGTTCTCCTTTCCTTACAAGGGACTTATTATTTTCCACTGGTGGGGTTCTTCCACCAGAACCTGGCCTCCTACTTTGGGGGCTCCTGACAGGTTAGGGCAAGAAAAACTGATGTAATGGCGTTGGGTGCCTTACTTTATACTACTGACGACCTGACATCAGTCCTCAAGTGACAGCAACCGACGCAAAAATACTAAGTCTCTGGTATTCGGGCTGGCTGAGGGCTACCCTGGCAGGGATAACCAAAATGTGATGACTGCAACAGTGAATACACTCAAACATCTACATTTATGGGAAGTTTATACAAATGTACTTTCTCTGGTATGTGAACAAGCAGGGGGGATCAAAATCCTGCCTATTTGCAGAATAGCAATCCAAGCGTGGGAGATTACTGTTCAAGCAAAGGTAACTTGATCTGCAGTTTACATCCCATCAGCTCAAAATGTTCAGGCAGACACTCTGAGTAAGATCCATGACACAAGCCCACGAATGGATGATCCACGGGATGTGTTTTTGGACATCCTCCACCAGTGGGGTAGTCTTCAAATAGATCTCCTTGCCTCCCCTGTGAGCAAACAACTTCCAAAGCTCTGTACCAGAGTCCCGTGTCCTCTAGTTTGGAAGGTGGACACCCTATCATTCCTTTGGAAGGGGATGTTTCTGTATGCATTCCCACCTTCCCCCTAATTGAAAAAGTCCTCCTAAAGATATAGAAGGATTAACCAAAAGTCTTGTTGGTGACCCCCTTTTGACCAAGACAGTAGTGTTTCCTTCCCTTCTGCAAATAACCAAGGGCAATCGTCGCAAGTTACCTCACAGGGTGGATCTACTCACGCAAGACAAGGGATCTCTTATTCACCCACATCTAGCAACACTGAACTTGACCTTGTGGGTGATCGGATTCTGATTCCTTATAGACACCTTTTTATCTGAGGACGTGCTTCTAGTCCTACAGCAGACCAGGAAAGCTAATATAAGGAGATCCTACTTGTCCAAATGGAAGAGGTTCTCCATCTGGTGTCTTGATAAGAGACTAAATCCATTTTCAGTAGGTATCCCTCTAGTTCTTTCTTAATTGTGTGAACTGCTCAAGGCTAGACTGGCTTATTCTTCAGTTAAAGCCCATTTGCCATCCATTTCTGCATATCTGCCTTTCTCTCCGCCCTTAGTTTATAGGTTAGAGGTCAAATTTTTCTTAAGAGGTGTCCTTTACATTAGACATTCCAGGAAACCTGTTTGTCCTCCCTGAGATCTAAATTTTGTGTTGGAAAAACTGACCCAGACTCCCTTCAAGCCTGCTACCTCCTTTTCCCTAAAATTCTGCACTTGGAAAACTGTTTTACTAGTGGTCATTACTTCTGCTAGGTGAATTTCAGAACTCCAAGCTTTAATGGCTTTTCAACCTTTTTCTCATTTTTCACAAGGATAGGGTGTCCCTGCTTATCAACCTTTCCTTCACGCCTAAAGTGGTTAATGACTTTTCCCTCAGTCAATCTATTCATCTAGCCACTTTTTTCCTTCTCCTCAAAACTCCAGTGAGAGGGTGCCTCACACTTTAGATGTACACAGACAAATTAGATTTTATCTGGACAAGGCCAAATCCATTAGAAAGGCTGAGTAATTGTTTACTTTCATCCCAGGGAGCTGGGTAAACCTGTCTCTAAACAGAATATTTCCATCTTAGATCTCAAAGGCTATTACCTTTTGCTATCTCTCTCGTGGAAAAACTTTCTTTCTCTGTTAAGGCCCATTCAGCTAGAGCTGTGGCCTACTCTGGAGCCTTCTTTAAAGGATTGGACACTGCTTCTGTCCTAGAAGCTGCAACTTAGCCCTCTGTTCATACCTTTACAAAACACACAAACTGGATTATATTTCCAGATCCAGAGCAGGATTTGCTAGAGCAATTCTGCATGGATTTGTGGAGACTTCGAAGGACATGGAATAGTTGTGTAAAATCTTACCACAACCATAGATGTCCTTCTCTTCTGTGGTGAAGGATTCTGTCCCACCCTCCTTCCCCCTTGGTTCATGCTCTTCTTTGGGTATGTATTTGGATTTTCTTTTTGCTTATCCTTGGATTGGTGTTCTGACAGGGGCATTCAGTTCTGAGGATGGTATGTGCAGACATTACTTTTATGGCAGATGTTTGGCTGTTCTATGTGCAGCGTCGCACGTGCCTTGCCATAGCTTAAGTCATTGATATGTTGATCGGATGTTCGGGTCACCTAGGCGGAATCTCACTCATGTTATGAATACTGCTACATGGAAGAGAAGGACCTCTATGATTATGGTAAGATTTTACACAACTATTGTATACTTATTTTGATGAGGGGGAAGGGTCCCGAAGGTCACCACCTGATGATGTCTCATTTGGAGACATATCAGAGATCCTCAAGCAAAGGGGTGGTTAGTCATCCAACACCCCTTCCCAAGAGGAATCAGTATTCCTGGAAGCCTCTATGGCTGGCCCATCTACCTCCTGGATGACTCCACCCACCAGTGAGTTTATTGATTTGATCTTTTGATGGGTGTGAAAGGAACCTAATTCCATTGAGCTGATCCCCAAGAGACCAGACAAGATACTGGCACCACTCAAGGACAGGGAATTTTAGAGCAAAGGTGTACCAGTTGATGCCATGGTCATAGAGGCAGGTACAAATAGGAACTTGCAGAACAAAGTTCCTCTGGTAATCCCCCTAGCAGAGAGTCTAGGGCGCTGAGCAGATTTGGGAAGCATGTATATGCTTCAGGGATTTTTGCACTTCTGTCGCTGAAATTATTTGACACTTCATCAGACTCCAGAGGGATTTGATTAAAGAACTCACCAAATGCCTCTCTGGGACCATTACGTCTAAGACAGAGAGCTTGATTGCCTCGCACTTGGTACCCTGCAGTTCATTTCAAAAATGTCCATGGGGCTCATCTCACATGCAGTTGAAGGTACCTCGTGTGGTGGGTTCAGGCATTTCCATTAGGAGGCATACCTGGATGTGCCTTTGTGATTTCGCGGAGCCCTTCAAGTCTTCTTCTGCCAGTGCACCCTTTGATGGAGGTTCTTTATGTGGCCCCAAGGTTAAAGACACATTATCCAGATGTGAGCAGGGTTGTAAGACCCTTTCTGCTGTGGGAGTATGCTTTTTGACTCTCAAAGGACCTTTTCTAGGAATGAATGAGGTGGTTGAAAAATGTGGTTCATAAAGTCCCAGGGTCCCTTCCAAGCTCCATATGGAGATGGTTCCCCCCGGGACAGAGGTAGGAACTCTAACGGAAGACACCTCTTGCCCAATAGAGGAGACCCTCTTTCTTTGACAGATCCTATCAGTGCTCCTGAAAAGAGGCCCGATTGTCCACCTCTGGAGGTAGTCAGGGGTCATTTATCCCTTCACCAGAGAGCCTGGCTGGAGAGGATCATTTCCAGAGGTTATATAATACCCCCCAACAGTAAACAAAATTCCCTATATTCCATCCAGTCAGAGGAAAGCAGCAGTACTAGAAATAAAAAGCTGCTAGAAAAGAGTCATCCAAGAGGTGCCCCCCAGACCAGAAAGAGTCCAGAACTTACTAAAGATTCTTTTTAGTGCCAAAGAAAACAGGGGACTGGAGACCAATTTTGGATCTCAGCAATCTGAATAAGTCATTTCAGTACACCAAGTTCCAGATGGTCACAGTTCAGTCCACTCTGCCCTTTCTAGGCGAAGATGACTGGATATGGTCAGTAGATCTTCAGGATGTGTACTATCATATAAAAATGAACAGACGATCCAGAAGATATCTGCACTTCTGGCTGGGAGCCAGTCGTTACCAATTCCAAGCTCTGCCCTTTCGTCTCACCACAGCCCCCATGGTGTTCACCAAATTCATAGCAGTGGTGGCAGCTCACTTGAGACTGCAGGGATTCCGGGTGCTTCCTTACTGAGACAACTGGCTGATAACCTCCCTGACCAGGCATCATCTGATCAAAGCAAGAGATTAAGTACTGCAGTTATGCTCCCAGTTTGGGATTACTATAAATCACAGCAAATCTCAACTAGAACCAACTCAAATATTAGTGTTTATTGGCACTTTGTTTGACACAGTATCCTTGCTAGCTTCCTTCCTTTACGAAGGGTACAAACTATACGATTCCAGGTCAAAAAGATCATTTAAAATTCCTCTCTATCAGCTCAATTGATCCTTCAAGTATTGGGGTCAATGTCTTCTGTGATAATTTTGTTTCTGTTAGCAAGACACCACATGAGAATTCTTCAGTGGACCCTAGCGACTCAGTGGTCTATTCTTGATCAGCTATTATCCACCCAAATCAGGCATGCAAAAACTACCTCCTTTGGTAGATTTAGTCTGATCAGATAATGCAAGGTCGCCCCTTCACTCTCCCTCAGCCTAAGGATATAGCTATCACAGATGCTTCCCAGTTCAGGTTGGGGGACACTTCTGGGGAAAGAAAGTCCAACTCATATGGTCCCCCCTGACCAGGCCATTATGCATATCAGTGTCCTAGAAATGATAGCATTCCTCCTAGCACTGCAGGCCTTCCAAGACGCTCCCCCTTCTGGACCGTTGCGATTCAGACTGACAATATGTCAGTGGTCTAGTAGATCAAAAAACAAGGAGGAACCAAATCTTATCCCCTGTGTTGAGAAGCTTTGAGAGTTGGTCACTCAACATAAATGTAGCAGAAAAGTTATTCCATTAGTGGGGCCAGTCTTGCTACAATCTCTTTGCATCTCCCTTTAACAGCAAGTGCAGCAGGTTCTTTGCCCTGGTCCCCCCACCAGGGGAATCATCGAGAGAGACTCTTCTCCACCATTAGTCCTCCAGTACCTCCTAATCCCCAAATTCCTTCAGAAAGCATCTCCACTGAAGAGCACAATCATCCTCATTGCTCCTTATTGACCTCGTCAGATTTAGATCCCCTTCTTTGGCCTCATATGCTTTCCTCGTCGTGGATTCTGGATCCTGTTCCAGACCTTCTGTCTCCTCTGACAGACATGATATACCCAGACATCTTAGGCCTAATATTGACCTCATGGTTTCTCCACTTCCACTGATAAGACAGCCCAGGCTCTCCTCCCCCTGTCCACCACATTCTTTTATCCTCCCACAAAGCTTCAACTAGAAAAAATTAAAGACGTAAATGGAAAAGGTTTATTGTTTGGGTGCAGCAGAATTATATTGACCCTTTTCAGCACCAGCACCTAAAGTTCTTAAGTTTTTAGCCACAGTTTTTAACAAAGGTGTGCTAGTTCTTCAGCTATAAAAGTACAACTAGCTGCCATGTCTAATTTTCACATTGGAGTTAACAATTTGTCTTTAGCTTCTTCCAAACTTTGTAAAGCCTTTATAAGAGGAGTCTTTATTCATAGACTCCTTTTTGTAGATCTCACTTCCCTGTGGGATTTGAATTTGATTTTACAGTATCTTACCAAGTCTCCCTTTGAATAGTCAGCCAAGTGTGAACTAAATTTTTTAACCTGGAAGACTGTCATTTTAGTGGCCATTACATCTGCTAGAAGAGTCTCTAAACTTCAAGCCATATCTTCAAAACCTCCTTATTTGATTTTTCATAAGGACAGGGTATCCTTACAAACCAACCCATCCTCCCCTCCTAAGGTGGTGTTAGAATCCAGTATTAATCAAACTATCAACCTTTCTTTCCAAATTTTTCAAACAAAGGAGAGTATATGTTGCACCTGTTGGACGTTCACAGACAGTTACAATGTTATCTGCATAGGGCATACATTTTTAGGAAATCAGATCAATTATTTGTCTCCTTTTCAGATTCAGAATTGGCAAGCCATTTACTATAGCAACCTTAACCAAATGGTTAATTGATTGTATTTCCTTTGTTTACAAAAAGTTGGGTTTTTCTTTGCCAAAACCACTACAAGCTCTTTCTGTCAGGTCTATGGCAACTTCGTCAGTATTTTGTCCAGATCTTCCTTGGATGATATTTGTACAGCTGCAAGTTGGGCTAACCCTCATACCTTTATTGCTCATTATAAATTGGATTTGGTCTCTAGGGAAGAACAGCCTTTAGCTCAGCAGTGCGCAGAAATATCCTTCCTTAGAGTCCTCCAGGGATTTAGGTAGCTGGGGACTCTATCCCAACAGTTTGAGGAATGATTGAAAATGACAACATCTGATAAAAGGTATGTACTTACCATAATATTCCAGCTGTGTTGTCCATTTTCATTCTTCCTCAACCTCCCTCCTTCTAACCCCCCCTACCCTTTTGACTTCTGGCATGATTAGAAGAGGCTAAAGGAGCCACTGTTCATTTATTTGAGATCCACATGCTGTTCTTGTTTTGTATTTGTTAAATATTATATTGACTTTAAAAAGTCAGCAAACAGTATCTGAGGTATGGTAGTAGACTAATACATTATGGGTAAGGGAGAAGCTCGAGAGATTCAGTGTTCCACCAGCTGGGAAAAGCGGACAAGTTAGATCCAAGGGTCGGATCTGAACCAAACAGTTGAGGAAGAATGAAAATGGACAACACAGATGGAACATTATGGTAAGTATATAACTTTTCTTTCACTATTAGTAGTAGAGTAGGCATTGCGAAAGGTTGGTTTATTGGAGGAAATGTTGTAAAGATTACTATTAGGACACACCAGTAGGGTTGTACCATTTGTTATAAAATGTGCAATTCATTTATTTGTAATTGTTCTGATGAAATCTTTGTGGAGATGAAAGCGCTTAACGTATAATACAAACAAAATTTTTTACATTGGGGTTTACGGGATTTGCACATTGTTTACTTCATCACTGTGGCTTGGATATTGTTTTAGGAGGTATTATTTGCTTACTGTTTATTATTACCTGCGGGTTTGACCACAGTTCATGTGGGTTCTTGATGTGACAGGCCCGCTCATCCCTCCCTAATGCTCTGTCAGTCTTCTGAGATGCTAATCAGATACGGCTCATCTGGGCTGTAGTTGGGGCTTTATAACAGTATGCCACCGGAGCAGCCAGGTGGAAGAAATTTCTAACCACCAGAGACATGTTCAAAGGAGAATCTGTTATCAGCATATGTACCCAAGTCTTTGGTGACTGTATCAAATTTAAGTGGAATGTTATCTATGCTGTAAGAAATAGGGATGGTATATTTACCAAAGGAAACTATGCTGCACTATTTGATGTTGAGGGTGAGCCAATGATTAATGTACCAAGAATTTCTGTGGTCCAGCCCTTGCTGGAAAATTTAATTATCGGAAAGGGATTTGATAAACACACCTAGTTTGCAGTCACCAGCAAACAATAACCATAGTCCCTTGATATTGGCTTTTTTATCACATAACTAAATACCAATGAGAAAGGACTCTGGAAAAAGCTCTGTGGGACACCACTGGTAAATTTTTTCAGTGTCGTGCTAACATGCTTGACCTTAACAGTGTGGGTCCTCTGAGACTGCCAGTTACCAATCCAGCAAATTATGTATGTGTTAATGATGAGCTGGGATAGTTTGTCAGTAATCCCAGCAAGGGGGATAGGGGCACAGGCCTTGACAAAGTTCAGGTAGGCAATGTGGAAGGTATGCTCCTTATTCATGGCATCAGTAATCCTTTCAAAGAACTCAATCAGGTTGAACAGGAATGAACTGTCTTTTAAATTAGTTTAGCTATAGCACATTCAACAACCTTTCAAATAATGCTAGTGAGACATAATTCCCATGGAGGTTAGCTGAGAGACCACCTTTATGTAAGGACACCACAGCTACCATTTTTCAAACCTCAGAGACATAACCAGTGGAGAATTTCAATTAGAAGAGTTGAAGGGAGGCTTTTGTTAAGTGTGATTTATGCTTCTCAGCAGACATCCAGGGATATTGTCAGGACCCATGGAAGTAGTGTTTTTACTTTCGGAAAATACCAAAAGGACTTAATCCATATTTATCTCAGGAGAGGTGTATGGGGGGGGGAATGGAGGGTATAGAGGAGAGGGCAGGTGGAGTGAAGTTGGATGATTTTGAGGCTTCAGACCCATCTTCAGATCCAACTCTGTTAGGTCCATTCATGTCTTTGAGTGCTTTGCCTCTTAATTCCTTGCAACTGGTCTCAGCCATAGAGCAGTCTGATGTCTCTGTACCATCAGCAGCTCACTGAAATTGTTGAGATTCTAGGTGTTTCCATATCTTAATGGCTGGCTTCTAATGGCTCCCATGAGACATCTACTGACACAAGCCAGGGACTTCCTGCTCCATTGATGTCTCCACCTGTGCATCACAATCAACTACAAAAAGTTTCATCTCCTTCTCACCCCAAACACTAGAGTTCATAGGGGCTTATCTAGATGCAGCCTGACTTTCTCAATCCAGACTGTCCAGATTACAGCTTCAGGTGAAAGGTCTGCTATCTCTTTAGTCACCACTAGCCATTCTGGTCCTTCAGCTTCTTGGAGTCCATTTTTCAAATTGGCCACATGACCTTTGGTTAGGCATCAAAGAGGTGGAAAATTACTGATTTAAGACATCTCATATGTTTTCCCTTTAATTCCTCTCCAGGTAAAACCCCTAATGACTGAGAAGGAAAGTAATGGATGAAGCCCCAGGGTAGAAGTGGTCTGCAGAACCAAAGGTTTCATGATCCTTTCTCCCAACAAATCTTTCCAATGGTCCTGAAAGTTTGCCTGCCTGCTCCCTTCTGAAGACAGTTAAGGGACATCTTTCTCCTCCATTTCAAAATTGGATGGCCATCACTCAAGATTCTTGGATGAAGAGAATCACATCCAAAGGCTAAACCATTTAATTTCATTCAGATCCAGTCTCTTTCAGACATCCCACCCAGACAAAAAAAAAAGTTTACAGCTCACGAAGAGCCGTTTTGAGAGGTCCCATCACACCAAGAAGGATATGGAGTGTATTCAAAGCTATTTTCATCTCCCAAGAAGGACAAGGGCTTCATACCCATACTGGATCTCATTCACGTGAACTCCCATGTAATAAACACAAAGTTCTGGATGGTCAGAGTGCAGTGCATGTGCTCACTAGAGCTTCAAGATTTTGACTACAACATTAAGATCACAAGGCAGTGTAGAAGGTGCCTTCCCTTCCATTTTGGATCCATTTATTGCCACTTCTGAACCTTGCCCTTTGGTCTCACCACAGACTCCTGGGTGTTCACCAAGTGCATGGTGGTAGTAGCAGCTCATCTCAGACTGCAAGGGTTCATGGTGTTCCCATACTTAAACAATTGACTCCTAACTGCAAACACAAAGAAATCTGTTATCCTAGCAAGAGATTATTTGCTCCAGTTTTGATGATCCTTGGGTATCTCCATAAATTTCTAAAAGTCACCATGGAACCAGCACAATTTCTGGACCTTATTTGTCCACAATTTCGCAGTTTGCAAAACTTCCAGAATCAAGGCTGATTTCTCTTCATCTTCAGGCACAAGAATTCACCACTTCCACTATCCTTTAGCTTCCCTCATTCTGAAGATTTTGGGTTCTAATGTTGTGTTTCACTTCTGTCTCAATCTGTGAGTTCTTTTGATCTGATCGGATCCAATGCCAGATTTACTAAACCTGAGGCTGTAGCTCCTCTTCCATAATACTTTGCAAGCCCAGTTCTCCTCGTATCTCCTTTATACTTTCAAGTGCCAGACGTGCCCAGCTAAGTCTTTTACATTTGTAGTATTTTTGATCCTTCTATAATGTTTGTCCTCCTCTCCCTATTAGATCTAGTTTAGTGTACATAGTGAAATGTTAGGGTGTTTAGACTATTTGTGCTCTTTGCAGTGGTGCTCCCCCCTTTCTCTTATTGGCATTTGTATTTCCATACCTTTTTTTTTTGTCAGTGTTTAGGCCTGCTATATATTGTTGCTTTGTTTATAGTGTCATTACTAATAGTTATTAGTGATAGTGCAAGCTACTGTGTTTTTGGAATTTAATATCAGAGTTGTTAGTTGTGGTGAACTTGTGGACAAGTCTTTGGGTTTTAAAAAGTTCCTGGGTTGTGGGCATAAGCTATCACCCCAGGACAGCCATAACAAATCAGTGTCTTTGGGTAGATGTTGCTCACCTTAATAAAGAATGTACTGCATTTTCAACCTTTGATGTTAGGGCCCTAACACAAAGGAGATTCAGGCTAGTTTTGAGGAGCTTTTTTGCCTGCTTCACCTACTCATCTACTATGTTCTCCTTCCCCTCTCCAGGCAGAAAAAAAAATGACAAAAAGGAGAGCGGTAGAGCTCTGAACAAAAAACCTGAAGAAAAAACAAAAAGTAAAGGACAAAGCAAGAGAAAAGGGAGAAAGAAAAGTTGAGAATTAAGAAAAGGAAATCAAAAAAGCATAGGGCAGCTTTCCCTCCTCTTTTTTTTTTTTTTCTTTTCATTCTTCTCAGTTTTGTGTCTGACCTGGACCCCTTCTTCAGATCTACAGGCTTCTGTGGATTGGGATATCCTGAGCCCCTGGCTTTCAGTGGCTGTGGTCTCCAGTAGGACATTCTCTCTCCTTCCACCCCATTATACCAGTCAAATCTTCCATAGAGCATTCTCCCCTTTGGGTCCAAGACACACCTCCTTTCGGGTCCAAGTGTTTTACTTTCCAGCATCCAGACCTGAAAAGCTTCTGTCGAAAGTTTCTTTTAGGTCTGTGAGGTCTTTTATGAGCATCAAGGATGTTGATTTGGACTAACTTTTGAGATCGTTCTTGAAGACTTGGATGGGGTTGGGGTTCATCCTCTCTCCCACAGCTCTAAGAGTCAAGAGATTCATGCAATCAGTTCTGACCACTCAAGGTATTGTTCAGTAAGTTTTGACAGTTTGTTTCCCTTCCCTGGGCCCTCTTTCAGCTCAGTTGACTTCAGATCCTGCCGATCCAGCTTGCCTCCTTGTCTATGCTGACAGCATGGTTATTTTTGACATCAACTTCTACCTTGATCTCCTCAGCTGCAATGTTGCCTGTCTCTGTGGCATCATAACATAGCGAGGTTGGACTCAAGTGCTCAAGTTCAGCAGTTTCATATCCATCTCTCCCCCTGGGTGCTTCAACTCTTGATTTGTCGTCTGTGTTCTTATCATTGGATTCAACCTGATTGACAGTGGGGATGGAAGCTTCCCCAAGATTGAAGGATTGAAAGGCCTTTCTATCCACCCATCTAGTTTCGGTGTTGGTGTTCGATATTGCTGAAAGGTTGTTGCTTTCTCACTAAAAGACAGGATATGAAGCACTGGTACTGGATCCGTCCTGATCCCCCACCTCCATCTGATGTCTCTGTTTCTGTTAAGTGATACTTGGGACAGTCTGCACCATCTGGCTTCAACCATCCCCAACCTAGGGACTCCACTTTGGCTTCTGTGTTCCCCCATACCCCATGTCTGTTCCACTGAAGATGCACAAAAGAGAACCTTTGTAAGAGAAACCTGGACTCCCTTGAGGAGTCTCTCACCTCGATGAAGGGTGGGGTCCCCAGAGTTCCCAGCGAAGTCAACTCCTTTGATGTCCTACTAGAATTGATGCCACAGGGTGAGGTATGGAACAAAGCCCCTTCCCAGGCCCATCCACGTCATGTGTAATACCCCCCTCTAGACACCCTTGTCAATTTGGTATCCCAGAAGGCTTGGAGGGAACTGAACATACTGGAGCCAATTCCATGTAAGCCAGATAAGGTTTTGGCTTTCCCATAAGATAGGGTCTGTCGGAGCAAGAGGTTTGTGGTAGATCCTATTTTTATTGCTGCAGCCTGAAAAAAACGTCTTGAAAGACAGTGTGTCAGCCCATCCCCCATACTGGGTGTCATTGACTTTGGACCATAGAGGTAAGTGCACTTACACTTTAGCCACATTTGCCCTGTGTGCTCTAAATTACACAACTCATTTAAAAGAGACTCTAGCATAACCTTGTTACTGAGGTGTCTAAATTGGTAGCTTCTTTACAGTCTCTAGATGTCTGTAGATCAATGGAGAAACAGTTGTCCACCATGCTTTACATTTGTAATGTTTCCATGAGATTAATATTCAAAGCAGACAGTAGTGTGGCATGTGCAGCAGGCACTGGCATAGTTAACTGGTACGCCTAGATATGGTTGTGTAACTTTGCATTGTGCTTTAAGGCATCCCTCCTTAACCCCCTTTTGATGGATCTACCTTGTTTGGACCCAAGATTAAAGAGACTTTGACCAGGAACAAGCAGGATGGGAAAACTGTTCTGCTGTGGTAGTTTATTTTTCTACCCCTCAGAGAACAGTCTCCTGGAATCAGTGGAGTGGCAGGAAAATGTTCTTCTATAAGTCACAGCAGTTTTCCCTGGACACTCCAGGTGACGATGCCCCCCCGAGGCAGAGGAGGAACTTTTATGGACGCCGTCCACATGACAGGAATGATTCAAAGAATCAAGGCTTCAGAATTCCCTTTTCTGGTAAGCCTTTTTAGCATTCCTGAATGCTTGCCCAACTGCAGTACTCATGAGGCAGTAGGGATGGTACATATCTCACCACCCAGAAACTTGGGAGGCCATCTGTACAGGCATATATGTGTGAAGAGTGGTTTCCAGAGTTTACTGTCTTCCTTTTCTGTCTGCTGCTAATTCAAGACAAAAATCCCTTCCCAATGTTTCACCCCATAAGCAGAGGGCAGTTGCATCAGCAGCTAAAATCAGGCTGCTACAGAAATGACTCATCCAGGAAGTCTCACCATGCCAGAGAAGAACTGTGGTCTACTCACGATTCTTTTTAGTGCCAAAGAAAAAGGACACCAGGCCCATCCTGGACCTAAGCAAGCTGAACCTCCATGTTAGGCAGACCAAATTCTAGGTAGTCATAGTGCAATCCATACTACCTCTTCTTTTTTAATTTCTCTAATCATTTTGGGTTTCTAATACCATGATAGGAAATGACCCCATTCCTAAGTCAGGATACAATTAGATTTCATGAAATTGGTATTTTTTTCAGTCTTTGAAGTTAGCCAAGAGTGCTGTTCTCTGCATCTGCAATATGCCTAGAATTGTCTCCTTCTGTAATTCATATGGAGTGACATGTATTGGTAGCATATCTATGGACGACTGCAAATTATTTTTTAATTAGGCTTGTTGCTCCTCCTACAGTTGGTACTGCCTGGGTGTCTTTATTTCAAATTGCTGTATTTTGTGCCTGCAAACCCTGGTATTTTGACTTTGTGTTACTTGGTATGTAAGACATTGTAACTGCTGGTTGAAGTAGTTTCAGTGATCATTGCTACTTTTGTCCTTTTTTTTGCATTTGTTTTTTGAACTGTTCTGTTCTTTTAACAGTAATATTTTTTGTCTTAATTTTTTTATGCTTTCTCTGTTTGATGTTTCCATTGTGGCATTTTACTTGTTCCCATCCTTTCCTTTGTTACTCTATGTGTAGCACTTGATTTGTTATTTTTGCTACACAGTCTTTTCAACAGCAAATGCAGCAGCTACTTTGCCCTTGTCCCTCCACAAGGAGTTGCGGGGGGACTCCGTTCTGCATGCTTTGCTTGCCAGGCTTCTGTACATCTTTCCCCACACTCCCCTGATCAGTAAGTTTTTAGAGCCCATTGCAGGGCAGAGGTGATTCTCATTGCTCCGTTTTGATAACAGCAAATATTGGTTCCCCTTTCTGTGGCCTCATCTAAAGCACTTGCCAAGGTACTGGACTTGATTCCAGATCCAATCTCTCACATGTTAGGCCATCCTCACCTGAGTCTGAATTCCCTCAAGATAACCACCTGGTTCCTCCAATTCCAATGATGGCTAGCAATCCCAGGCTTTCCAAGAGTTGTACACATCCTTTCATCTTCTCACAAACCATCCACTAGAAAAGTGTATGCTAGCAAATAAAAAAGGTTTTCCTTATGGGATGCTTCAAAAGTCTTAGATACTTGCTTTTGTAGAATACTTAGGTGACCCTTTTTTATTTGGATCTAGTTTCTCCACCATCGACGTTCAATTGGCCGCCAGTTTTAATTTTCATATTGGTCATGGTCAGACTCCCTTGGTGTCTCTGAGGTTATTGAAAGCCTTTTTGAAGGGTATCTTATAGCTTTGACCAGTTGGAGACTCTGTTCATCTTTGGGATCTCCCTGTGGTTTTACAAGCATTGACTGTAGTCACTTATCTAATAGACTACAGTCTATACGCTGGCAAACTGTTTCTGCCCCATTTCTGCCTGTCTACACTGGTGTTCCCCAAAGCTCTATTTTGGGTCCCCTCTTGTTCAATATCTTTACTAACAACTTGCAGTCTGCTACTAATCTCTCCATTCTTTTACAATATGCTGATGACTCCGCCCATATTACCACTGCCCACAGCATCCCTGAACTCCTTTCTCTTACCCAAGACACTTTCACTTCCATCGAAACCTGGCTCACTGATAATCAACTAATATTAAATCCTAAAAGCACTAAACTTCTACTTTTCCTTCCTAAAACATTAGCACAACATAAATCCTCTTTCTCCATCACCTCCCTTAACGATGCTATCATCAGACCTGAACCACATACTAAATTACATGGTGTCACCATCTACAATGAACTAAAATTCGATATACATATCAATCAATGCATTTGTGTACTGTAATCATAAATTTCTTTCTCTTTCCTCCAATCCTTCCCTAGCCATGTCTCTCCTCTTACCCTGTCTTTTGTATTCAGCCACAGTCTTTACTAACCTTCAGTCATCTCTTCTGTGCAAATTAGAGAAAACCTACAGTAAAATAGCTAAATTTGCCTCCAGTCTCCCCTATAAATCCCACCACTGCCTTGCCCTTAAGTCTTTGCAATGGCTTGAATTCCCTAAACAACTTCTCCTTCCACAACTGCGTATAATACACTCAATTCTTTATATCCCCACTTCCTGCCCCTCTATTTCTAATTTTGTATCACAATGCAACCTTCGACGACGTCAGCTTCATACATCCGACAAACATCTTCTGGACATCTAGAAACCAACAAAAAATACTGGCAAGTCACTATACAAATACTCAGTAGCTCACTTCTGGAACTCCCTTCCTCATAATATAAGAAGTATCCCCCATAAGTCCCAATTCAAACTTGAACTTAAACACTACTTACAAAACACCTGGTCCTGTCCTTGTCAAGCTCCAACCTGATTCTAGTTATCCTCTAACTAAATCTGCTTTCTTACTCTAGTTATTTTTCTCTTTCCTCTGTTCTTTCTCCTGTCCCTAGTGATAATACTGCTACATATCAACACCCAGTACTTTTAGGTACTTTTTGCATCCAAATTATCTTGTTGTTACTGTATGTATGTATGTAGATATATATATATATATATATATATATATATATATACAATATATATATATATATATATATATATATATATATATATATACACACACATACATACATACACACACAGAAACTTATGTAAAACTGTTAATTTAGTTAACTTCATTTTGTTGTATAAATTCTTGCTGTATGCCATTTGTGATGTACTTTCTGTCTTGAATGACTGTAATTGTAATGGAAGCTATTCTGCACGGTTCTCCACTGAAAATGGGCCTTTGGCACAGTTGGACCAACCCGGTTAACAAATGACAATAACTAACTAACTAAATAAATAGTAGCAATTCGCATTCCAGGTCATACCAGTATTCTGGTGGACAAATTGAGTTGATGCATCCTCATGTCTCAAAAATCGTCCCCCAACAGAGTGGTAGCGAGGAGGTTATACAGCCACTAGAGCCAGCCTTACTGTGACTTTTTTGCCACTCCCACCAACACAAAGTGCTTCAGTTACTTTGCCCTCCTCCCTTCACAGGGACAGTGACCGAGGCTGTGCCTTTCCACCTCTACCCTTGATAATGAAATTCTTACATAAAACAACTCTTTGTAAGGCAGATGTAATTCTTATGTTCCTTTCTGGCCCAGGCAAATTTGGTTCCCTTACCTATGGCCTCATGTACACACCTGCATGTTTGCTGGATCCCAATCTTGCTCTCCTATACCACCTGTCCTGCAAGCCTCTTCTGGGCATCAAGTTCCTCAGAGTAATGTTATGCTTTTCCAGTTTTAGTAGTGACAAATGCTTCATCCTTACCTTCCAGAGTTGTCCATATTTTATCTGCTTCTCAGAAACCTTCCAAATGTAAGATCTGTAAGAGCAATTGGAAAATATTTTCTCTGCAGGCTATTGCTAAAAGTTTTGACTTTTTTTCAGCTCATGTTCCCTCCATGCCACCAATTTTTAACCATCTTTTTGATTTTGGAGCAAGTTGCTCATCATTAAAGTACAGTTTGCTGCCATTTCTGATTATTATGCTGGTACAAATTTATCTTCAGTGGCTTCTCTTAAAATCTGTAAAGCTTTTCTCAAGGGAACCTTTTTGTTGAGAACTCCAGTCTAGGAACGTATTCCTCCATGTCACCTTACCTTGTCTTTTAAGCACTATCACAACCCTCATTTGAACTGGCTTCTTGAAATACCTTTCTTGGAAAATATTGTTTCTGATAGGTGTTACTTCAGCCAAGAAAGTTTCTGAGCTACAAACATTGTCCTGCCGACAACCATACTTGATTTTTCACAATGATGGACTGAATCCTTTATTTGTGCCTAAAGTAGCTTCAGAGTCAGGTTTGAAACAATCCATTAATCTGCCCGTTTTCTTCCTCAGTCATTCTAACTGAGGAGAGTATACTTTGCATACTGTAAATGTTTATCACCAGCTTAGATTTTACCTTCACAGAATGTTGTCTAACCTTTTGTGTCTTTCTCCAAGATAAAATTGGGTTCTAAAGTTTTAAAAGTCACTTTGTCCAGATAATTGTCAGAGTATATATCTTTTATCTTTGCTTCTAAGGGTTTGACCCACTCTTCAAAACCTAAAGCTAATTTTACCAGATCCATGGCTACATCTACCACTTTTTTCAGACACTCCATTGTGGATGACATCTGTGCTGTAGCAACTTGATCTACTATGCACACCTTCATCAGACTTTACAAACTGTATCTGATATTCAGATACTGAGGGGTGTCTTGTCATGATGCCACACTGGATGCAAAGTAGCTGGGGACTATGTCTCATCCACTCATGATGGACTGAGAGGTCAACATAGGGTATGAAAGTTACATACTTACCGTAATAATAGATCTTTGTTGTACCCCTCTGTCCATCTCAACATCCTGCTTTTCTTCCTCCTTGCAAATTATCTTGTATTACTTTCAACTCTTGGGGGATATGTCAGAACAGTGCCTGAAACCAGAGCCTCATCTCTCTGTCCTTTCCTTTTGGCCCATTAAATATTTGTATATATAGTAATTTCTCAGCCATCTGTAGGGTAAACTGGATCTTGTATAAAATAAAAAAAAAAACACTACAGGCTACCACGACTAGGTGGTGTAAAAAGTATGTATTTATTTCCAAAAAATGGTAAGCGCTTTCACTGTAAAACACCACCACTTCTTCAGACCAAAAACATAACACTGATACTAGATGTATAATAAAAAAAAAAACTATCAGAGTTCACAATCAGACATGTGCTAGAAACTTAAAATCTATTTGAAAATAGAAAACTAAGATTAACCAATCAGTTAAAAAAACAATAAAATATTGTATACGCAGAATACAATCCAATAGCAAAGTGTATGAAAGGCAAGGAACAATGCTCATCCTTCCAGTGGGTGAAAAATGTAATTCTGAAAAACTGCTGGCTAGAGTAACAGAGCATAGGAAAACCTATCTATGAATAATAAAAACAACAAAAATGGCAGAAGCCGATTTTACATATAAACAATAGAGTCATAATATCATGGAAAAACTCCTAACTAGCAATACTAAAAATAATTGACTCTAAAAAGCTACTGCAATGGCAACAAAAATAATGCAGCCTATCAACTACTGAAGAATGGCAAAAACGCCAACTAAAAAAGCAGAATAATATAGATCTGCTGTACACCTCTAAATAAGGATAACCTGTAAAGACAGTAATCCCATCCTAGTAAAGGCAGGTTCTACATCCAACAGTAAAGTATCACAAATGCACCCAAGATTAATACTAGTGTTTAATAATCGCAACAGAAAACTAAATCTGGCAGGGCTGCAACATCAAAACTAAGACAATCTATCAAATTACAGAAAATGGCATGACCGCCAATCAAAAAAGTAGAAGATAGAGGATGCTTATTGAACATATCTGACAAGCAAACGGCCAATCAAACAACAATTGACCTATTGAAGAAAAGTACATAGTTGCAGCGAAAACTGAATACCAACACAAAAACAAAAAAATACTACAAGAAAATGAAGAACATTAGCATCCTTCAACATACCAGACCTTCAATAGTCCAACAGTGGCTAATAATAATAGAAAAATAAAACTACAAAAATGGCAAAAGCCAATTATTATAAAATAAGGTCCAAATTATAAAAAAGACACCACAACAAGAACTAAAAACTAACTCAAAAAAGACTACTGAGGCATCATCAAATCTGAGGCAGCCTATCAGCTGCCAAAGAATGACAAAACCGTCAGCCAAAAAGGAGCATAGCAGTATATGTATATAAGATACGTCTAACTACTGGAACAAAAAATGAAAAATATAAATCATAACTCTAGGGGAGTGAGGAGCATTAGCTTCCTTCAGTCAACATAGTGGACCTTAGAAGTCCACCAAAAAACATTAAGAATGGCAGAAGACGATTCTTCATAAAGCAATAAAGTCCAGATATCGGAAGAAAAACTCCACAAAAAAAGACTATAAAACTAACTGTGAAAGAGCTTATGATAGCAGCCTCTGTTTTTTTTATCCTAAACTGGATCTTAGGAGATTTCCTTGCATAGCATTATGGGGGAGGGAGAGGGAAAAAGTTGTAGGCTTTGATCCACCTCACGGCAGATAACCCATTCAGTCAGGATAGAAGGAGAGGGACAACAAGAATCTGCCATTGTGGTGAGTACATAAATTTCGTTTGCATTGCTTAGATGTTCATTGTCAGTTACACTGTTATTTGGACAAAACTAAAGATATCAGAAAATGTGGTCAGCTTTTATGTTCTCTGTGCTCCAACCAAGTAGATTGGATCAAAAAGTATCCAAAGTCATCTGTCTAGATGGATTTTTGATTTTACAGTTTGCTTTACGTGAAATACAACAAGGATTTAATTGGCAAACCTAAAAGTGACTACTTCACAAGTTTTTTTTCAAAAATGTAATTAATGACATTTGTGCTGCTACAACATAGGCTTCTCTGTAGTTTCATAAGTCGCTGTAAGCTGGATGTGATCTCAAGGTCCAAGACAACTTTCAGGTGTACTGTCATAAAAAAAAGTATTCTGTTATGATACCCTCACCCAAGAGAATTAGCTGGAGACTCTGTCCTAGGTTGGAGTGGACAGACTGTATCATGTAAGATATGGAAGATCTGAAGTAGTTGGCTTCATTTGGTCTCGAGCTCCAAGGGGTTTTTTTTGGGTAAGTGATTCCTTTTTGAGAGTTATTCTCCCTTTTGCCTGTATTTTCTATTCCTTCACCTCCTCTACCCACTGGCATCAGTTTAAAAAAAAAAAAAAAAAAAGTGTTGCTGTAATTTCCCCCTTTTGGCCTTCCCACTCCTATCTTCTCTGTGAGTGAGTGTGTGCATGCCTGTATTTTTCTTTTTAGGCAGGAATATGGCAGATATTCCCCGTAAACTAGGATTTAGGAAATGCACAGAGTGTGGCCATATACTCTCTCCAGCCAATGGCTACACTCTGTATGTGTGCTTGGGCGTGACCCATTTGCTTACCCCCTGTCCTATTTCTGCAGGCTTCAACCCCATGGACCCTTAAGGACAGGAGGGATAAGCTCATTTTGAAGGGGTTGCTTCCCTCTTCAGGGATGGCTGTTCCGCATCTCCAGCGTCGGCCTCTTCTACTTCTGCTTCTGGCTCTTCTCCTCCCCAGACCTCAGGGACTCAAACTCCCACCAAGAGGTCTGGGGACAGAGAGAGACACCACAAGAAAGAGAGACTGTGTAAACGGTCTCTGGACCATTCGGCTTCAGTGGGGCCTCCACTCAAGGCCAGAACCCCCACCAGCCCCAGTTCCCCCTGGCTTCACTTTCCCAGGTTCTCCCCAGAGCTGGAGGTGTCTCTGTCTCCTCTAAGGACATCCCCCCATCAGCACTCCTGGCTGGTGTCACTGGCTTCTTTCTGGTCTTCCCATAGTCTTAGCGAGGCAGAGATGGACAGGAAGATGCGGAAGTTCATCCACCCAAATCCAGATGGGAGTCTTGCCGGGCCCCTCTCCCTCCGGAGCGGGAAGCTCGCAGACCTTTTTCACTCCTATATCTCCTTCTCTGATCCATCCTTCTGTTTCGGAGTCTTTGGATCCGAGGACTGTCAGGGTTGGGGGGGGGTCAGTGCCGATGGCACCCTGTACCTCGATGCTGGACATTACCTTGAGTGTGAACAGTTCTGCTACCAATCCTGCTAAAAACTTGAAACTTGAAAACTTTTAATAAAAATAAAACTGATGAAATAAAACACACTGGCTCAGAAACCATAAACGCCTTTGGTGTAATACCTTACCAGTTTATGAGCCAGTGTGTTTTATTTCATCCGTTGTTTCTCTGAATTTAGTACTTTGATGTGCTCTGCCTTTGGTGACGCTACCTACTTTTTCTTTTTTGCTTGCATATTCCCTTGAGTGTGTCTGATCTGACTGGATTGGATCCGAGCTCTCGGAGCCGTAGCCCTGACATCTGATCCAAGGGGGTTCTGTCGGCTCAGAGTTAGTCGGAGCGCAGTCTTCCCCTCAGCATCTTGGCGTCTATAGTCTCAGCTCCAACTCCCCTGTCTGATCCAGGGGAAACGACTCCTATGGTGGTTTCTCAGGATGCCTACTCCCCTTTGGCTTTTGACATAGTGGAGAGGGTTCTCTCGAGTTCGTTGAGGCCCCTGACCATTTCATCCTCGGACGCCGCCCCGACTTGTCTCAGGGACTGCCTGTGCATGTTTTGCCTTAGGAAGCCCCCACACATGAGGTTTGCGTGTTCCTCACAGAGAGTCCCACTGAGGAGGTTCTTCGCAAATGGACGTGCAGAAGGAAGCACTTGGACTCCTCTCCAGATTCCTTGACTAAAGACACTGACTTAGAGGAAGGGCAAACTTTCCCCTGCTTCACCCCCTGATAGAGTTGCCACCTTTTCAAATGCCCAAAGTGGGACATTTTTTGTACAAGCATGAGATTTTGCAGGACAAAACATACCCACAGTCAGTGCAAAGGTCAGAACTTTACTTTTTTGCCAAATTAAAAGGTTATTCTTATAGCATTTGAGCTCCTTATGATATGTCATATAATATTTAGGTGTCTCAGATACAAAATAACTTTTATGCAACTATTAAAGAAAACTTGGGAAATATTTTTTTCTCCTAAAATCTCAGGACATTTGCCATTTATTAGTTTTTTTTGCAGGACACAACTGCCCAAATAGGGACTGTCCCTCGCAAAGAGGGACAGATGGTAACCCTACCCCCTGAGGATGTCGTGGAACTGCTTCGTCGGGGGGTGGGGATCCACCCAAAAAACAACCTCGGATGAGTCAGTGTTCCTAGAGGCATTCGGCACAGGCCCATCTACTTCCTAGGTGTCCCCTCCAACGGATTCGCTTGTGGACCTCACAACATCTCGGGCGTGGAGGGAACCGGACACCGTGGAGCCCATCCCTAGATGCCAAGATAAAGTTCTAAGCCCCCCCACCAGACAGGACTAGTTGGAGCAAGGGGTCCCCTGTAGATGCTATGGTGGTGGCTGCCGCCACGGAAAAAGAGCTTGTGTAGGAGAGCTCTACGGTCCATTCTCCTGGCCGAGAGTTGAGGACCACGGACCATCTAGGGAAGCGGGTATACACTTAAGCAACTTTTACAATAAGGGCACTGAACATGGCGCACGTCGTTCCATTGCAGCGAGACCTAGTCAAGGAGGTCGCTGAGTCGCCCCCCGGGGTCCATGCCGGCGGAGGGCAAGAAGGTGTTCTCCACATGAATGGCCACTCTCAAGGCGGTGGCAAATACGTCCATGTGCCTGCTCTTCCATACTATGGAGGGAGCCACCAGGGCGGCCGGTTCTGGGATTGCCGTGAGGTGCCACGCCTGGCTCTGGCTGTGTCAATTCACAGAACCCTTCTCATTTGCAAATGTCCCTTATGATGGTTCTTCCCTGTTTGAGAAAACAGTTTGTGACACATTGGTTCAGAGTGAGAAGGATGGGAAGACACTGTCTGCCATGGGATCCACTTCTCTGCCCCTCAAAGATCCTTTTCAAGGAATCAGCGAGGGACAAAGAAGATGCTGTTCTAGAAGTGTCAGTCCTCTTGGGACATTCAGGACTCACCTTCCCCCAGAGGCAGAGGAGGGTTATGACAGATTCTGTCCAAGAGGCAGAGGGGGGCTGAGAAACTTTGGGTCTCGAGAACTTTCTCGGACAGACCCACGTAGCAGCCCTGAGGGACTGCCCGACTGCTCGTTTCTGGAAGCAGTCGGGGGTTGCCTTTCGCTACACCCAGCGGCATGGGAGTCCGTAACATCAGAGCATTGGGTGTTGCAAATTATATCCAGAGGTTATTACACCCCCTTCACCAAACCACCTCTCCCACCAAAACACCTCCCAGACATTCCACCTGCGCAAAGGGAGGCAGCAGCACCAGAAACAGACAATCTGCTAAAAAAGCGAGTCATCCAACCCATCCCCCCAGACCAGTCTGCATCTGGCATTTATTCCAGGTTCTTTTTAGTGCCAAAGAAAACGGGGGACCTAAGACCCATTCTGGATCTGTCCACCTTGAACCTGTCAATAGTCAAGGAGAAATTCGGGATGGTCACTCTTCAGTCTATCCTGCCTTACCTGCAGGAGAAAAATTGAATGTGCTTGAGCGACCTCCAGGACGCGTACCATCATATCAAGATGGACAGGTGCTCCCGTAGGTTTCTCCGCTTCCAGCTGGGAGCCAATCATTATCAGTTCAGAGCCCTCCAATTTGGTCTCACCACAGCTCCCAGGGTGTTCACCAAAGTGATGGCAGTCATAGCGGCTCACCCGAAGCTTCAGGGAATTCAGGTCTTCCCATACCTGGATGCTTGGCTCTTTTACTGCCCCCACCAAGTATCTACTTTGCCGAGCCAGGGATTATTTCCAAACAGCCTGGGCATTACCATCCACATCAGCAAATTGTCATTGATTCCTGTTCAGGTTCTAGAGTTCATTGGCACTCAGTTGGATACTATTCAAATGAAAGTTTATCTCACTCCAGAAAGGGTACACAGTCTGAGAGCTCATGTCTTGTACATTCTCCAAGCTCAACTTCCCACAGCAGAGACCGTTCTGTGGGAACTGCGGTCCATGGTGGCCACAATCACTTTTCTACCCCTTGCTCAACTACATATGAGAATCCTTCAGTGGACACTAGCAGTCCAGTGGTCTCTACTAGATTTTCCCCTAGTCCATCCAGTCCATATCTCTCGGGTTTGCAGGGACTTTCTTTGGTGGTGGATTCTTTCCCTGGACCTTGTCAGAGGATCCCACTTTCTCTCGTCTCTTCCCAAAGCCATGGTGACCGCGGACACCTCCCAGCTAGGGTGAGGGGTATTACTTGGGAAGGACTATCCAAGGCATGTGGTCCCCTCCTGATACCAGTTTGCATATCAACGTCCTGGAGATGAGGGCGGTGCTTCTAGCGTTGCAAGCTCTCCATGCCCATCTTCCTCTAGGGACTATTACAATCCAGGCAGACAACATGTCAGTAGTCTGGTATATTAACAAACAAGGAGGAATCAGATCTTACCCTTTTTGTCAAGAAGCCATGAGAGTGTGGGAATGGGCAATTTCCACTGGCCGTTTTTGATGGCAATGCACATTCTGGGACGGTCCCAACATTCTAGCGGAAAAGCTCAGCAGGACTGTTCTGATGCCTTACGAATCCTTCAGTAGCAGAAGAGATCTTCATCAGGTGGGGTCGGCCATACTGCAATCTCTTTGCATCTCATTCCAATGTTAAATGCAGCGAGCCCTTCGCTCTGAACCCCCCTCAGGGAGAAGTCCCCAGAGACACACTGGTGCATGCTTGGCCTCCTGGTCTGCTTTATGCCTACCCCCCCCCCCCATTACCTCTCATTTCGAAGTTCCTACAGAAAGCTTGCAGGCTGGGGAACACAGTAATCCTCATTGCCCCATTCTGGCCTCGTCATGTCTGGTTCCCCTCCCTCTGGTCTCACCTAGTAGTTACACCATGGATCTTGAATTCAGCTTTGGATCTCATCTCACACCCCTCAGGGATTCCTCAACCAGACCTGGACAGTCTGAAACTCACAGCTTGGCTGCTTCAGTTCTCTTGATTATTAGGACTCCGAGTTTATCCTCTCCAGTTAAAACCATTTTGATGGTGGCTCACAAATCTTCCACACGTAAAGTATATCGTAGCAAGTGGAAACTATTCTCTATATGGGCTTCTCAATGGGATTTGGATCCTTTCACCGCTCCTGTTTCAGCAGTATTAGAGTTTTTGGTGGAGATTTTCCGACAATGTGCTAGTTCCTCTGTGGTTAAAGTCCAACTGGCTGCTATTTCTTCTTTTCATGTGGGGATGAATGTCTTCACTAGCCTCTTCTAGACTTTGCAAGACCTTCCTTAAACGTTTTAAGGCCCCCAGTGAAGGATCCTGCACCTCTGTGGGACCTCACCTTTGTATTGCAAGCTTTAGTCTCCCCTCCATTTGAGCTCGCAGCCTCGTCAGACTTGCAGTATCTCTCTTGGAAAACTGCCTTCTTGGTTGCAATTACATCAGCCAGGAGAGTGTTGGAACTGCAAGCTTTGTCCATCAAAGTTCCTTACATGATTTTCCATAAAGACAGGGTTTCCCTGCGCAGTAATCCATCTTTCCTTCCTAAAGTGGCGTCAGAAGCCAACATTAATGAAACTGTCAATCTTCCCGTCTTCTTTCCTAATTTTCAGAACAAGGGTGAATATAAGTTACATTTGCTTGATGTACATAGGCAATTGAGATTTTTATCTACACAGGACGAAATCCTTTCGCAAATCTGATCAGTTGTTTGTCTCTTACTCAAAACCCTTCTTAGGAAAGCCAGTTTCTAAAGTGACTATTGCTCGTTGGATTTCCCAGTGTATTATTCAAGCATAGTCTGACAAAAGGATTTCACTTCCAGGTCAAGTAAAAGCACATTCCATCAGGTCTGTGGCCACTTCAGCGGCTTTTTGGTCTAGGGTGTCGCTGGATGATATCTGTTCTGCAGCTACTTGGTCCTCATTTCATACCTTCATCTCACATTACAAATTAGACATTGTATCCAGGAGTAGGGCATCCTTTGGCTCAGCGGTGCTTCAGAATATCCTTCCATGAGGGCTAATCAGGTATTTGTAGGTGGGGACTCTGTCCCACGATTTGAAGATGAAATGAAGTCAACTACTCACCATAATGTTCCATCTGAGTAATTGTACTTCATTTGTCTTCAGCCCCCCCCCCTCCTTCCCCCGACCTTGTCACTATAGTCCTGGCCTTCTGTATGGGAGATGAGCATTCTAAAGGCTTCTCTTGCCATGCTTGGTTCAGGAATTTGAGCAGGGCCAGTAGTGGTGAGATCCTGTTTGGTCGGGCTTGTGTTATTCTGAGCAGCAAACTCTGTAAGGAGGAAGGAGATGGGGGCATTATGAGTAAGGGGAGGAGCTTAGAGCTCAGATCAGGTGCTGGTTATGCGGCCAAGTCAGATCCGATTTGGATCTGTAGACCCACAGGTGGAAGACAAAGTACAACTACTCAGATGGAATGTTACGGTGAGTGCATAACTTCTTTTTTTTTTTTTTTACAGTAACAGTATATCTTCATAATCCATATCCACCCATTTCAACATGCCCTCCCACCTTCCCCCAAGCCTGGTCCAACGGGGCTTGGGGGATATTTTGAAGGCACTTCAGGAGAAATGTGGAGTTAGATGTGATATGAATAATAATAAAGTTAATCTGTAAGTTCTTGCCGTTTGAGGGGAACCTTAGTCTGGAGAAACAAAGAGGTGAAGAACATTATGGGAGCTGGGAGAAGTCTTAAAGGTACCAAGTGACTAATGACTACAGGAATTAGTTCTAGAGACTGAAATGGATGGACAAAGATCACAAGGATTTATTGTTGTTGTAAATTTCTAATATATGTGTACATATACAGCATTAGTGCCAGTCCTCAGAGGGTGACACCTTCAGCAGACTGATAAAGTTTTTCCTCTGGATCCCAGCACCATGTGGTATTAATAGCTAGTATAAAGTAAGTGTGTGTGTGTGTGTGTGTGTGTGTGTGTGTGTGTGTGTGTGTGTGTGTGTGTGTGTGTGTGTGTGTGTGTGTGTGGTACTTCTGCAAAAGCCTCAGCTCTCATGCACTTTATTCATTCTGCAAAAACAGTATTACTTCAAGAGCCATTGTTTTTTTTTTTTTGCAAACTGTACTAGTATTTTCATACTCCTTTATTCTTGCAGGAACAGAGCTTTATAAATATAGTGGAGCATTGGAGGTTTTAAGGGGACTCTAGCACCATGTCAAAAGTCACCTATTATGCTTCGTTCTTTTTTGTAGTACTGATCTTTTTTCTGAAATTGAGAAAAGTTAGGGATGTTTTAGCTAAGAAAATTGTATGCAAACTTATTTGTTCATCTGTAGGCTGTGGTGCATCTTGTTGCCCATCTTTGATGCGGGTGGTAGTAGTAGTGCTATACTCACTTGGATGTCTTTAAATCAACATGGTCGACTGTGTGATGTAGATTCAGAATTCCTTCAATTCAGATTCACTGTACTAAGTTTTTTTTTTATGATTAGAGTATTTAAAACTGAAGTACACCCTGCTTTCTTTTTCATATTTCACAGCCTGGTCATTCTCAGACATCAAAATAATCTTTGTTATCAGCATCTGATATTTCCATTCCAGTGTAACGCCTGCTTATCTTCCACTCCACCTATTGCGAAACTTTGTGGTACCTATAGGTCATAGCAAGACTTGACTGGGACTGGATTGTGACAAAGGGAGAATGTCAGCACAGCTAGCTGGAATTTTGTAAATAATTGTATGTCATTTGTGAATATCAACATAATTCATATACGATGCTTCTGTTCAAATTGGATCCACAGTGTACCCTACTGGAAAAGAACAGAAATATACATGCACTATTGTAACTGTTTAAATGTTAACAATATTTTAACAGTGGAAACTGGGATACAAGAGGTTAACCTCAGTCTAGTATATTTTAGAAAAATAGTTGAAATTAAATTACTTTATGGCTATGCAATAAAATATGATATCTTTCAGTTTCAATGCAGCAAGGAAACACAATGGGCAGGATTCACGAAGGCTTGCATGGAGTCTAAGAGTAGTGTAAGACTCCATGCAGCCCTCGCGATCCAGGAACAGCCCGAAATTCCGTGTAAGAGACCAGCTGAAACGTCTCTTACACGGAGTGGGTGTGGATATACTAATCACCTCACTTGCAGCCGAAAGGCATGCAAATGAGGTAGATTAACGATGCAGGAAACCCAAAGCAGCCCGTGTAAGAGCCGTTTTAGCTGCAGAAATGTACTCAGTTGACAACTGAATACGTTTCTGCAAATAACACAATGGAGCCATGTCAGCTCCAAATAAAGGGTGCATATATGTCAGGCAGCATGCCAATGGCCAAATATGTGGCCATTGGCAAGGTACCCTGATGCAAATTTGAGAAATAAATACTTTTTTTTTTTCGGCGATCGCCGATGTTTAAATGCAGTGCTGCTCCGCGCAAACGGGCTGCGCTATATAAAACATAAAAATGAAGGTTATAAACCCACAAATGTGGGTTTTATGCAATACATGGATTTACAATGCAGGGACCAGCAGACCAAAAACAACATGGACACCGTTTAGTGGCTCCTAAGGGGGAAGCTGAGTCTAAGACATTTAACTAAGCATTAGTAGGCAATCTGATGTAAATGAGTGTTAGGATACTGAATTCCACTGTCACATAGCAAATGAGCACATTCTGAGTAGTGTAAGAGATACATAAGGGGGAGGAATAGAGTAGGAGATAGGTGACATCACAGGGGGGAATGGCAGAAAGAAATGCAGCTCATTGGAGGTCAGTGTTACATGACAGATGTCAGACACATATCATGGAAAGAGGAGTGCCACAAGATAAGCATGGGAAAGTCAAGAAATGGAAGGTGTATACTGTTGCTTACACCAAAGTTTCTTGCTGGGCGTGCATGTGCACGCCATGAGGCGAGTAG